>NW_015655406.1:542867-554261 GCF_001515625.1 Sinocyclocheilus rhinocerous
TATAAGGATGCCGTTTCACCCGTGCGTTTCTGGGTGCGGTCGTTACCTGGCACCGGGTGATGGTCACGATTGCTGCCTCACGTGTCTGGGCATCGAGCGCTTTGTCACGTCCAATGTAAACAGACTTTGAGGCCGTTCACATGTCGTGCCGCTTTCTCCTTCTTTCTAAAGCGCTCGGGAGCTTATGCTTTCGTGGCGTCTGCCGTTGCTAAGCAACCGTGACCTGCGCTCTCCACGACGAAGCGGAAGTTTCAACAAAGGATAAATGGATTTCCAGCACTGAAAATCACGTGCAGTAGCTCTGCTACTAAATGTATTTAAAATGGATATCTCTGTACAGCTGTCACATCCGGTGTAGACATCGTGTCTGTGTGTGAGCAAATAAAACAATCAGTATAAATATAATGATCAGTAGGCTATACTAAACATCACACATCCTGCGATGTGACTATCGCGGATGCGCACATTGTGATATCGATGCTGAAGCTATATATCGTGCAGCCCTATTGCAAATTAATGTGGATTTAAAATGCTTCTTGAATGTTTCTGTGTGTGAAGTCCAGGATATCCAAAATGTCTGGTCTGATCTGATCTTCATTAAAATTAAAAGTCTTCTTTAAAGCACAGACTACTTTTATTAAAAGTCATGCTCATGGAGATGTCAGATGCCCTGACATTAGTAGAATTTTCTGATATACTGAGTTTGTGAAAATCACTATTCCTTTAATGCTTCCAAGATTATTATTTACTTTTATGTAAATAAAGATCACACCACATTAAATGAGGTCCTCATGTAGACATCCTGATAATTAAAAGCAGTTCACAATCTTTTTTTATTCACAACTAATTAAAAGTTGTGAAGGTCTAAAGCAGCACCAAGTGTGTGTGAAGTGACTATGTGACTGATTTGGCATTTTAAACACTGCATTTACATTCCGCAGCAACATCAGACAGATTCATTTATGCTTACCAGAAGATCTGGCAACAAGCATAAACAGGTTGATGACAAGCCCGAAATACTAACACACTTTCCAGTAGACTGCTCTCTTACCAACGCTGATATAATATACACACTGAACAGCAACTTCCAGCAATAAAACTAGCAAGGGATCATTTTTACGTGCATCGATGTATCATCGACTTCTGTCAGACTTTACACTCTCATTTGACAGAGTTATGCATTTACTCACATCTTTTGCTTTGTTTAACATCGATGGCAATTCCAATGCAGGATGGCCAAATTAATCTTACAGGGCAGGGAGGAGTGACGTGTGCACATTTTCAGTGACTCTAGAGGACGTTTTCCAAAATCACTGCCATAAATATGGCTCTTCATTACAGAACGAAGAGTTTATGAGTGCGTACCCCCTCCCCAATCCCCCTTAAACAACCATGTGCAATCTCTAATCTCATTAGATGTCTATGCCTCATATGCTGCTTCAGCTACACACATTTTAATTGGCTTGCATAAAATTGACATGGCGGGAAATATTTTAAGCTCACACGGCAGATAAATAATAATGAAGTCAGTTTGAATGCTGGCCGCTCAGTAATTGAAGGTCCGTTCAGAATGCTGACTGCAGTAGTCAGAGGAGAGACAAATTATAGGCTATAAATTCTAGTGGGCTTGGCATCCAATTGGATGGAGTGAGTGTGTTTTCAGATTTATCTGATCACTTTCAAGTATCATTTTCATGATAAAACCTCAGAATGTACAGTATATTATTGCTAGAATGTGTATTATTACCCGATGCACTAATCTTGCATTTGCAATTTTGCAAATGCATTTTAAATGAGTCCTCATTTTAAAGATCATGTCATGCATGCATGCACCTGTCCTACCATGCTCCTAAAAAAAGTGTTCATTTATGACAGGTGCACACAGGCCTGTTGGGAGCACTACAGTACACTGCGCTTCTTTTCCCCCATTGCCGTCCTATATATTGTAGTTGTACAGTCGGTCTCTCACATTCTAAATATAGTAGACATGTCTTACAGTGTCAGCTGGCAAAGACTGTGCCATCTGCATTACAACTACATGAACAAATGTACAGAAGTTCACTTCAGTTTGATTCTATTCTGGAATATTCTGTTCCATTATATTCACTCCACTTCTGCAACCAGCTAAGATGTTTAGTTTAATGGTGTATAATAAGATGAATTGTGTTCATTTCCCGCTGAGCTTCCACTTGGAATTAAAGTCCCCATTTGTGCCATTAGAAAAGGCTCGGAGGAAAATGGAACAAACTAACTTATAAAAGGAAATCAATAATATGACTAATCAATGGCTATTCTACATTATTCAGGGGTAACTGCACTCTCATTTGCCGCGCTCAATATGCACCAATAACACTTCTCAGTCCATCAAGCATAAAAGGCATTTTTGACTGAAACGGATCATTACAAAAATATAATTTTCATTAAGAAATGTTAGTTAAAAAACTTCCGACAATTGTCCAAAGACTACACAGTGTATGAATCAGTTGAGAATAAAATAGCTTGTTATCTTATATGCTCTTAGCACCTCTGCAGAGAATTTGTTGCTCCAGGTTGGAACACATAATGCCTTTTACCTTATGCCTTGAATATATTAGACTGATCTTATATTATACACATACAGTATGTAGTCATCATCTTTTTAGTAAAAGAAACCAATTTGTTTTTCTCCGTTGGAAATAAAGAGACAGTAAGATCCAGGGAGAAATATTTGAGTTAACAAGCTCTTCTTCGACGTCAACTCTTCATGGTGGTAACAGATGTTGACTCCACAGAGGTGACAAGAAACAACTCCCAGCAATCACTGTTTTAACAATCTGTTTCGTCCTGTAGTGCAAAATGCATCAATGTTTCAAACCACACAAAAAGGCAAATCCACAGCACCAGAGGAGTAACTCCTTTTTCACAGTTTGAAGGTGTCAATTTGATTGGCTGCACAATGGAGAGTGCACTAAAGGACTGTGGCAGCAAATAGACTATTGTGTAGAGCGGAAACTGTTTATATTTCAGTTTAACCCATTTTTGCATCTACTCGTATGTTTTATTTTCTATGTAGAGGCATGGATCACTGATAGAATATAATGGATGGTGCCTGCTTGCTACTGTGGGATCTTCGCAATAACTTCATTTCAATGAAAAGACACTATGTTTTGAAGCAGGTACAGATGAAAGGTATTTTTTACAAGAAATTTAGACTTTTAACAGCACAACAATGGTGAAAAAATGCTGCAGCATAAAGTTACTGCACTAGTTGAGCTTTTACTACTTTAATGATTAAGGTACTGTCTTTACAGTACAATGCGATCCACTTTAAATGTTTTTGGTTAACTAATGAGAAGAACCAAAGATACTGTATGTTTTGAGGGTAATTTTGCAATCCATGCCTCATTTGCATTTAGTGCCCAATCCCCCCCACCTCCGCTCTCAAACAGGCCAGGAGTCAGATTTATATTATAACTGGCAGTGGTCTTAAGAGTTTGTTGGCCTTTTCCTTTCAAAAGGAGATGAAGGAGCCATCTGCTATTTTCCCCTATTTTCAACTTAAAAGCGCTGCCTTGTAGCTTTCATTCCTACTTCTCTTCATGTTGTGGAAATCCATCTCTTCTGTCAGAAGAGTACAGCGGGTAGCAATGAACTGCTCATTAAGACTGACTTTGCATCAGTATAATGTATCGATGAAGACAGTCATAATGCAATTGCAGCATTGCCGATGCTGTTTGGGTCTTTGGTGTACAGTCACAAGGGAAACCTAGCACCATCTCCATGCAGAGCATGGTCCAGAACTCAGAACTCTAAATGGAAATATTAAATTCTGGTCATTACAGGATTTGCTCACAGATTTCTTGTGCTTGGTAGATGCTGCATGGGTCTTTGATGCTTAATCAAACAAAACAAGCTACGTTAGTTTTGCAGAGTAGAACTCATTAGCAAGCAGTTTAACAGACAGGTCTGAAACTTGAATAGACAAAAATGGTCCCACAGTACTAGGCATAACTTCTACAAAACATTGTTTGAGGACTTTGAAGACTGTAAAATATGTGACATAATCAAGCTCCGCTAAAAGGTATTTTTTTTATTTTGTCTCATAACAAATCAATTTTAAAAGGAAAAAAAGTCCATCTTTGCTAGACAGCAAAAAATATAATAACCAAAACAGTTTGCTTCTAAAACTGCATAGTGAATTATGCCACTAAATTATGCTAAACTTGTTGTAGTAAATTAAATTTTGGAAAAGGATAAAGTTCCTGTCTAAGGCAAATTATGCCTGGCAAGCATTAATTCAAGGATTAATTCAAACTCTTTAGATGTAGAAAAAAATAAATTTTTGTTCATAAATATATAGAATACTAATCTCTGAGGCAATGCATTATGTGACACTTGACCTAATGAACAGAAAATTAATGTTATAAACATAATATCTCTTTCACTCGTCTAGAAACTGAGACATCTTCAAACTCCAAAAGGACAAATTTCTTTTGGGAAAGTGTCTTTGATTCACAAAGCAAGAAGATGGTATTTCAAACTAAATCTGTCAGAAACATTGTGACTTACATAATGTAGGGGAAAATTATGTAGGGTTTGCAAAGAAAAGGAGGCGGGAATGAGTCCAGAGAGAGACTACAGTGGCAAAAAATAGAAAAAATAATATTTGCCATTTAAACAGAGAATACTGAGCAATGGCCAATACAAATCATCTTCATATGGCATAGTATGGAAGAGTAGATTTTTAAATAATAATCTACACATATCTCCAAGTGAGCCACTGCTGACGTGCACACAGAAATTGCAACTGAGACATATTAGCTTGTTAACATATGTCATTTTGAACCTTATGAGGCTATATGACTTTCAGTACATGTTTTATTTTTTCAGGTTCAGCTTCTGAGTTCCCATCTCAAGCTATTTAGTGGTTAATATGACTAATTTCTGTATCCATCAGCTTTAGTCTCGAGTATCTCACTGTCCATGCCTCTGAATGTTCGTCTTTGAACATCACAGAGTGCTGGAACATGCTGTAATTAGATTGGACGCAACCCACAAACACATTACGACTCGGAAAGAGAGCCAAAGACGGAAATTTGCAAGAGTTACTTGGGCCTTTATGTATTCTCATGGTCTGATTATTTCAGTGGTGTTATCACTGTGTATTGGCAAGCCAATAATTTTATGTTACTCTTATGTTATGTTTTTGTAATTTTTATTATTTTTTAAATAGTTTTTATTAAGTTTTAGTTAAATTAGTTTCAGTTATTTTAGTACTTTGACTTACAGTAAACGAAAATGAGAAACATTGCCTGGGCAACTATCTGAAATAAAATAAGTTAGAATTTTTATATATTATATTATTTCAGTCAATGCTTTTAATTTTATTTCAAGTAATGAAAATATTTTTAATGGTTTTAGTTTTAATTTTATTTCTAGTTAACGATAATAACCCTGAAACACACGCACCTAAAATAGAATGTTTTAAGGGAAATACTTCAGATTAGGGAACACTATTCACTATTACTAGTTGCTTATTTGCATGCATATTACTAGCATTTTGGCTGTTTATTAGTACTTAAAAAGCACAAATGAATTCCTTATTTTACATGACCATAATCTAGATACCGTAATCCTACCCCATACCTAAACATACAACAACTACCTTACTTACTATGAATAAGCAGCAAATTAGGAGTCTGCTGAGGGAAAACTTTTAGTTAAAAGTGAATGTGTTCCCTAATCTAAAGTGTTACCGTTTTGATTCTTACATATGATTTTAGTTAATGTTAATTTTATAAATAATATAATAATAACATAATAAAATCAGTCGTGGCTTAATGGTTAGAGAGTCGGACGTGTAACCTGAAGGTTGCGGGTTCGAGTCTCATGCTTGGCAGGAATTGTCAGTGGGGGGAGTGAATAACCAGCGCTCTCTTCCACCCTCAATACCACGACTGAGGTGAGACCCTCGAGCTAGAGGCCTGCAAGCCCGTCGGGTCCTGACGGGGCTGACACGCTGAGTCCATTCGGGCCGGGCTTGGGCCATTTTTTTTTTTTACAGATCGGGCTCGGGTCGGACTCGGGCTCATTTAGCTTCTCTCCTTTTATTGTGCCCATATACGCGCAGAGCACACATAGGCTACTGTATGAAATATTGTTATATTGATTGTATTATAAATATTATACATTGCCTATTGTTACAAACTACCATGCTCAAGGCAGCGCAACATTAAATGGGGAGGCCACGCACAAAGAGGTTAACTCAAAATAAACATTTATTAACGTAATTTAAACTATAATAAACCCCAAAAGGGAAAAGAAAAGAAAACAACAAAAGATCAAATAACAAAGAAAGCTCAAAGTCTGGTGCTGGAGAGAAGTCAAGCTCCAACGAGGCCACCACACCGTAGGACACGATCCCACCGAGGCGCAGTCAACACAGGTGCCGTATTTAACAGCAACTTTACATTTCCAAATGCGTCTTGAGAGATAGAAGACCATTCAAATTTTACCTTAGCCTTTAAAAGATTAGTTAGGGGAGCCACCACAGTTGAAAAATTTGAACAAAAATTGCGGTAATAACCCACCATCCCCAAAAACCGCATTAATTCCTTTTTTGTAGTTGGAGGTGGGAAGTTGTCAATAGCTTCAACCTTAGCGCGTACTGGACGCACTTGACCCTGCCCGATCACCTTCCCCAAATAAGTTACAGTTGCTCTGGCAAATTCGCATTTAGCCAGATTTACTGTAAGATTAGCCTCCACCAAACGCAACAGCAGTGCCCGCAGATGGCACAAATGTTCCTTCCAAGTCTCACTATAAACTACCACA
Organism: Sinocyclocheilus rhinocerous; assembly: GCF_001515625.1. NCBI lineage: Eukaryota > Metazoa > Chordata > Actinopteri > Cypriniformes > Cyprinidae > Sinocyclocheilus > Sinocyclocheilus rhinocerous. The sequence continues at coordinate 549,681 of NW_015655406.1, forward strand.
TCATCAAGATAAACAGCACATCCCTTCAGTCCCGCCACTACCCGATTCATCAGGCGCTGGAAGGTCGCCGGAGCATTCCGTAACCCGAAACTCATGACTGTATAGGAGTATAGCCCGGACGGTGTAATAAAGGCCGAAACCTCCCGTGCACGGGGCGTCAATGGAACCTGGTAGTAACCTTTAAGAAGATCAATTTTTGTAACAAATTTGGCAGCGCCAACACTGTCTACACAATCCTCGACACGAGGTAGAGGAAAAGAATCAGGCTTGGTAACATCATTGACCTTTCTGTAATCAGTACAAAAGCGTAACGTATTATCAGGTTTTTTAACCAATAAGCAGGGAGATGACCAACTTGAACAAGATGGTTCAGCCAGACCATTATCTAGCAAATACTTGACTTCTTGTTCCAAAAGACGCTGTTTTTCGGGGGACACACGATAAAAGGACTGACGAATAGGTGGGGAATTTCCCACATCTATATCGTGCTGTATTAGGTCAGAACGTGATGGAACATCGGAAAAGAGTAACAAATTCTTGCAAAAGCGTCCGTAACTCAGCACTTTGGTCGCACGTCAAATGACCAAACAAAGTTTCCAGTTTAATAAGCGCCTCCGAATTACATAACCTAGGCTGAATCCACTCCTTCCACCGGCAAACAAGGACGCAAGGCCATCACAACCTTATCTTGCACAAGATCTGAATACAGCTGGAGTTTGTGCAAGGGCGCAGAGAAAGTCTGTAACCCAATTCCTCGAATCAAGACATTAATACCCACGCCTGATTCAGAAGAAAAGGGTAATGTAGACTCTAATATAAACGATTCCAATGAACCTGTGTCCCGCAATATCTTAACAGGCACTTTAATAGAATCATTCACCAAGGAAACGAAACCGCTTGTGATGAAAGGACCATAGTCAGACGTCGTTACCTCAACACAAGTCTGAGTTTCACCTTGTTCATTTTTCACCAGTGTCGCAGATTTACTAATAGTGTCGGTAGATGTATCAGAATAATGACAAAACTTTCCAGAGGCTAAAGCTACAGGCTTGGGAATAGATTTATTATACTTGCCATACTTGCTTCTGATCACCGTTCAGATTAACAGATCGATTTACATTAACATTTCGAAACTCTCTGCGATTACCATCATTATGGCCTCTATGAGTTAAAACGAACTCATCCGCAAGAACAGCTGCTTCGGCTACCTTGAGCAAGGCACTGAACCCCCCACTGCTCCCCGGGCGCCGCAGCAATATGACTGCCCACTGCTCCGGGTGTGTGTTCACGGTGTGTGTGTCTTCACTACTGTGTGTGTGCACTTGGATGGGATAAATGCAGAGCACAAATTCTGAGCATGGGTCACCATACTTGGCCACACGTCACTTCACTAGATTACTAGATTAAAATGTTTTTCATAGTTTTAATTTTATTCAGTCCGTCCAGTTTTTCGCGATTATGCGATCGTTGAATTTAACGCAAAATCAACACAATGTCGCAATTTTTTACAATCCTGCATAATTCGTCATTTACAAAATGCAAAAAATTTGCAAAATAATCACAAATTTTTTTTACATTTAAATAATTACAAAATTACAAATTATTTTACATTGATACAGCACGTGATGTCTGTGAGCTGTCTGTCAGAAATGGCGAGCGCAAGTGTGTCTCACCTGCTCTCTCTCATAACTGCCAAGGACTGGGCTAAGCAATATCCCGAAATATTGCGTGAGAGTGGGGGTAAATTTTTTTGCAGCCCGTGTAACCAAGTGTAGGATTACAAAAGAAAGTCTACAATTGACTATCAGTGGGACCAAACATCTCAGACAAACTGAACTGTGGAATCAGAGGAAATGCAAGCAGCTAATGCCTAGTTCACACTACAGGATTTTAAGCCCGATTTGCAAGTTAACAACCTCGCCGACAGGTTGGGCTGTGATCGGGGGAAAATCAGCAGGTGATAAGCACTCGGCAATCTTTATGTGTGAACTACTCAACGACGCATCAAAGAGGCTCGCTGACGCATAGCATGCTAAATATCTGGACCGGTCACTTGTTGATTCGTGTTATTCAACTTCTCGCATGTGTTTTTGTGACAAAACGTGGTTTGGGGTTGAGATAGAGTCGTTGGGTGACAGAGTTGTTGTCAGCTCGTGTAGTGTGAACACCACAACGACTTCAAGACAGACAATCAAGTAATGTAGTCTGAACAGCACAGCGATCTGCCGACGTTTTAAGTTGTGTAGTGTGAACTACGCTTAACCATGTCGGAGATGGGTTCAAGGATGACGACCGCTGAACGTGACCGAAATGAAGTAAGCAAAAATTACTTGTGTTTTATATGTCTGGGTGTTATGTCGATTTGTGTTGAATCGATAAAGGTTTTAGTTTATATCAGGACGTGTGTCATTACTAATGGTTAAATGGATCGTGGTTGATCCGGTCGGACCATGACCCATGTATCGGGACGGAGGTGATCCGTGAATTAATGTAAATTTTTAACTTGCAGATTATTAGCAAAGTTTAAATCACAGCGTGAAAGACAGTTTTACTGCCTTTATTTCTTTTTAAAATAGGCTTCTAATTTTTAAAAAGTACGTAAATTAATCACTGTCTGTATCTTTGTCCTATTTTGTTTCTTTTTGCCCTTTTTTAAATGACTATTTAAAAAAAAAAAAAAAGGGAATGAGAACTGTTAGATTCTATTAGAATGGTAGATTATTAAAAAAATCACAAAATTTTCACAAATTTCTGGGAATTAGCACCACAAAATTAGTAAAAATCGTGAAATCCTGAAGGGATTGTTTAATTTTATTTCCAGTTAACAATAACCCTGACACACACACACACACACACACACACACACACACACACACAAAAGTGTACTGCTCTGTTTTGTTGTGTGTAAATGCATGCACACACACACACACACACGCAGTGCTCTGGGAACTGAAGCATGTCTCACACATCCTGTCTGCAAAAATCTGTCCTGGACACGCAAAAGGGTGACTGCCAGCTCTTACCCAAGAACAGCAGGGCCTTCCTCTCTTTCTCTCTTTCTCTCTCTCTCTTCTATTCACTCACTCCATCCCTCTTTCTGTCCCTAAAATCAAGCCTTGAGAAAACAAATTAAGCAACACAAGAAAATTAACCTGTGCTTTTTAACACCATAAACAAATCCTGCTGCTCTGAGAAATTAAAATCATACAATTAACTAGTGGATGACCGATATTAGTTTTTTGATTGTCAATGCCGATATCTTACGTAGCAAGGAGATCGGTAAAATAATCCATGTAACATCAGGGGTTCAACTGCAATTTTACGAAGCTACGAGAGTACTTTTTGTGTGCAAAAGAAAAAAAATAATGACTTTATTCAACAAATGCAGGGTCAGACAGCTCTCAGATTCCATCAAAAATATCTGTGTTGTGTTCCGAAGATGAACGAAGGTCTTACGGTTTGAAACGACATGAGGGTGAGTAATTAATGACAGAATTTTCATTTTTGGGTGAACTAACCCTTTAAGAATATCTGACAGCTGGATTCGACTACATCTGCAAGGTTAGTGAAATTAAATGTTTATTAGATATTCAAAGATTTGTTTAAATGATATAAATGCGTATTTGCTGAATGCTGATGGTAAATGAGAAAGTATTCAAGTATTTGACTTTCTGTTACTAATAATATAAAAGCAAACGCTATACTTTTTCATATACAGTTTACTTTCTTTGTTTAACAGTTCTATCTAGCAACCTTTTAGACAAAGCTGTTAAACAGATACCATAACTAATGAAAATGGATAATGGGAGAGCTGTGTGCTCAGGCGCTGCCATTGTCAGGGCCAGTGTTCTCAGTGCCGTCAAAATAAAAAGTCCCACTTCCAACACATCTGCCAAACAGAAAAATTTATCGGCTGATGTCGATATTTAACAAATGCCAAATATCGGCCGATATATCGGCCTTGGAGATATATAATGGTCGACTAGGGTTGGGCCGATAGACGATGCCATTGCCCATCGCCGATGGCTGACAGACATCACGATGTTAAGCTGACATCGTGATTCCCCCCCACCACCCCCTCTGCCGCAATCCGCCGCATCCCAGTTCGGAAAGGAAATGAAACCCTAAAGGGAATAAATAGCCTACGAGATGAGAGGATAAAAAAAATATTTCAATACTTTTTCTCTCAATTATATTGTTGGGTAAGTATAGGCGACTGTATATAAATTGCGGGCAAACCGCTTTCGATTGCACGCTCTCATTTTACTTTCACTTTCACTTTTGAGATTCGCGATCACAAGGACTCTATACTATGGAGCGGCAGTACTTACCACACATTTGACAAGATTAGATGTTTGTCATTGGTGCTCAGGATCTGCAAATCATTCGCCATCGTCCTATCAGACATTTCTCCTTACTCTGTGTATGTGGTAAGTGAACTTTTATGTACTGTAATGCAACAAGCTACCGCTAGCAAGCGGCTAACCTTTTAGTGGCTCCGTAGACCGTTATTTGTTTCACGCTTTGGGCACACCCCTAACCCCGCCCCCCGATGTCATCGTCCATCACGATGTTTCACTG
>NW_015655406.1:555519-556999 GCF_001515625.1 Sinocyclocheilus rhinocerous
GCCCCCCCGATGTCATCGTCCATCAAGATGTTTCACAGAAGACATCATCCGATGCCAATTTGGTAGACATCGCCCAACCCTATGGTCGACCACTACAATTAACACATAAAATAAAAGGAAGGGTCACAATATTGATTATAAAATATCCAGAACAACAATGAAAATGTGTAAAGTGCATATACAGTGTTTAAACTATTAAGAACATGATGAAAAACATATATAATATTATATATTAAAAAACATTTACAAACAATTTAGCTTTAACTTGTACTCTGTCGAGGCTATAAATTAGAGATCGACTGATATATCGATTTACCAATATTTTCCTCGATATTTAAGCATTTTACCATAATCGGATATCGGTTATGTAATATCGGATTCACCGATAAACGCCGCCATCTTGTGAGCGTTTTGAGAATTGCGTGCAGGATCGCCATTGCAGCGCGTCTGAGGGGAGACAAGACAACAACAACGGCGTGCAGGTACTTGATATAGTTGCTATAGTTAGTAAACTTTATTTAACATAACAGTCATTTATGTACAAATTAGATGTATTACATAAATGCCTGATATGCAGTTTATTATGCAGCTTGGCTCTAAGAAATAGAGACCAACTCACGGAGTCACGTAAGATAATCCGTCAAGTCCTGTCCCAATAAAGATGTACCTTTGCCTAAATAATTTGCCATATTAAATAATATGCAGCCATGAATGAGCGCATGTTGGAAATAAAAGCGCTTAATTTAATTCTCTCTCTGTTGTCTATGCTCATCGGTAGTCTCGTGAAGTCGGAGTCACGTAGATAAGCCGTCAAGTCCTGTCCCAATAAAGACGCAACTTTGCCTGAATTAAATAATACAGCCATGAATGAGCGCATGTTGGAAATAAAAGCGCTGAATTTAATTCTCTGTCTGTTGTATATTTGCTCATCATTAGTCTCGTGAAGCCGCTTTCATATTGCTGTTCACTCACCGGGTTGATGTGATGCTCAGGAAATGCTCCAGCACGGCCACCGCATGTAACTTTTAACAAGATTCACTTGTTTAAAACACCCTAAATTGTATTAACATTTACTATATAACCATTATTTCACTAATAAAAATCTAAATAAATACAACTCTATGTAAATTAATTATTTCTTATCTCCGCGAGCGATCGCAGTTTGAGTATAGCTCTGTGTAAATGCATAGATAAACAGCACTGTCAACACGCATTTCATAATCTAGATATGACAAAAACATTAGTAATTCTGATATACCAGTTGAGAAATGCAATAAAATACGATGTTTTGTTTGTTATATTCCAATATTCCAGAGAATATTATTCAATGAATTAACATTATCCAGTGAATTATTCTTCACTCTTTAGCCTATTAAACAGCTTATAAACCTACTAAAACGTAAAACGGTTACGTATGGTAACACTCGTTCCCTGAAGGAGGGAACGGAGACGTCACGTCGGATGACCGACGAATTGGGAT
>NW_015655406.1:559191-561454 GCF_001515625.1 Sinocyclocheilus rhinocerous
GCGCTGTCAGCAGGCATTTCATAATCTAGAAGGACAAAAACATTATTAATAATTCTGATATAACATTCCAGTTGAGAAATGCAATAAAATACGATGTTTTGTTTGTTATATTCCAATATTCCAGAGAATATTATTCAGTGAATTAACATTATCCAGTTAATTATTCTTGACTCTGTAGTAGAGCCCTGCACAGGCCTCAAATATAGGCCCTAGCCCGGCCCTGGCCCGAGACGCTCAGGCCCCTGCCTGGCCCGGGTCCGTCAGCTCATCAGAATTATTGGCCCGAGTCCGACCCGAGCCCGTCTTTTTTTTTTCCCTTCTCCTTCACAATCGCTCGCTCGCACGTGGGTGCATGCGTTCGTTCGTTCTCTCTCTCTTTCCTTAATTAATTCGAATTCATTTCAATAAATATCAACTTTATTTCACTAAAGAATTCTACCTCTAAGGAGCTGTAGATAAAATAGTCTAACAAATTCAAATGACCCGCCGCGACCCGACGGGCTTGCAGACCTATACTCTGTAGCTATTAAACAGCTTATAAACCTACTAAAACTGTAGTTTAAAGTGAAGTTGATATGACTCCTGTCCTTTATTTATTTTCTCCATTTGAAAACATTAGACATTCTACATTTATTTTGCTTATTGTTAATATTAGTGTTGTTGCTGTTGATGCTTTTTATAAATAAAATGTTTTTTATTGTTGTAATATAAAGATTAAATTTAACATGAAAGACTGCTAATTTTCAACACTAAAAAAAAAACAAGATGACTGAAAAGAGGAAAAACCAAAGTGAAGTATGTTCTTACTTCACTCAGTCATTTATTAACTTTATAACAGTAAATAAATATCGGTTCTGAATATCGGTTATCGGGCACATAAACATGCAAATAATTGGTATCGGTATCGGTTATAAAATATCAATATCGGTCGATCACTACTATAAATACATTTAATTAACACTGTGTCCTGACCCAAAGTTTCCAGTGACAAGCAATTTGTTGGTTTACACTGAATGCAAAACTGTTGCGTGACACGACACAATGACATTTCCCTGCTATCCAAAAAGAAATAAAAAGCAATCTGCAAAATGTCCTGCCACTCCTTGTGTCCGGTTAGGACAAAAACTCATGGAATTGAGTCACGTACTAGCGTTTTAAAAAAAAAAATTTTTTATGCTTTTCCCCTAGTTTAGACATTGTGTCAGGGCTCGCAAAATCGCTAGCCCGACATCCCGGGGCTATTGTGTTTTCCAGTCGGGCTACCAAAATGTATCACCACTCTGCCCGACGGGCTATCTTAAATACAGATCTCCCGCGGGTCCTTAAAAACGAATAAAGTGAGTTTTATCAAACTTAAGGCCATAAAAAGTTTTAAATATGTTAAATGGTATAAGAAATGTCTTAATTATAATTTCAAGAGGTCTTACAGTTGGGGATACAGCGTCGCGATATGGCGGGATTAAACTTCAAAAGGCAATGATGTCATTGAATAAATATGAGCGCTGCACGTTTCAAGTCAAAACGCGGCGCAGATGTCTTTATTTGAATGTATCTGAAGGGAACCGACTTGTCCTCGGAAACGTGTCGTTGGTATTTTAATTTTATTTGACCTATATTTCCTGATAAAGCAGTGTTTATGAGCGCGGAGCTGCTTTGTGTACAGCCGTTACCGGGGATACCGGTTTCAGCGCTCCTAAAGCGCCCCCTCGTGGCAGAGAATGAATTTGCATTTCCAATAAGCCTTTCTTGCTGTTTATGGTAAAATCAATGCAAATATCAACTCATGTTTTTATGCAGCAAACACATAGAGTTGTAAATGAGAAAGAAGTTAATGTGCCTTATAAAAATCTAAACAATTAAGACTAAATTGACAATACTTTATATGCTTGATTTAAAGATTTTCATAAAAATGGTCTAAAGGCTGAAATGCTGTTGTATAAGATTTTTGTTTTTGTGAAAACCTGTATTGTGTCTTTTGCAGCTTCTTGTACATAACGTGGTGTAGTCATGAGGTGCTAGTTCAAATTTAAAAAATGCTTCTACAAACAAAGTTTAATCTGCAGATTTGATCTTGTTTAGGATCTGTGCCTTTGTGCATACAGACATCTGACTGCTGAGTGCCGAGTAATGATTGTGTTTTTCAGCACGTGTGCACCCTTAATTTACAGAGAAAAGAAGGTCAGGGAAAAATCTGTAGATGGAAAAATCTCCATACAAGTTCTTTGTGCATTTTTCTTTTTTTCTACTTGTTACTTTGCACTTT
>NW_015655406.1:562270-565512 GCF_001515625.1 Sinocyclocheilus rhinocerous
ACCCTGTAAATAGTGAAATAAAATTCCTTCCTTCATATTTGTTGATATTTGTGTATTGAAAATATTTTTGATTGACATTTAAACTCCTATCTGATTTTCTATATTTTTTAAAAAAAGGTATTTTTTTATTTGGGCTAGTTAAATAAATTTTCGGGCTACCAAAATCTGAAGAGTACCTGCCCGAAGAGCTACCAGGGATTTTGAAATTTTGCGAGCCCTGTGTGTAATGTGAAAATTTGCATGCATGGAAGCTGTTGTCCACTTTATTGCATTATAAGGTGACATATTTAATAGCAAGACAGTTTAAGGCAGTCATAGCCAGAGTTAAAGATGAAAGAATGACTGCTGCTCTTACAAGCTTTCAGACCAGCATTGTGAGCCAACAAAAATGCCCTCTGCCGCATATGTTAATAGAGCTGAAAGCCGTTTCACTGTTCAAACCAGCCCCACCAGGCATTACAAAGGATGAATTCTATCATCCTCACACCCACATGGGTGAAAGAGCCCTTCTCGCTCGATTATCTCTCCCAGTCAATTGCGTGTAAGAGCATTTTTCTTTCCCATGGCCTAAATATAAATGGAGGTGCATTGCTGTAGTGTTGGTCTGAACTGGACAGTGACTAGTCTGTGTTTTTATGTCAGTACACAGTGTGATTGGAGAGAACAGCTCTGTAGAGGGAGAGAGAGAGATGAGTCACTGAACAGATGACAGAGGTCAGCACGGTGGGAGGATGAGGAGTGCTGAGTGATGAAGGTGAGAAACAGCTTGGTTAATGGAGGACTAACGCCCCCGTTAGTCATGATACGCTAATACCAGCAGAGATTGTGTGTGTGTGTGTGTGCATTTGTTTGACTATGCTCCAGCTGACGCAGCTCACTGTGTGCAATCTGACAGCGTTTATTTTTTGCTGTTGCTATTGAAAAAATACTCCTTTGAAATGGTTGGTTAGCTTATTAGACTCACACTGCAGGAAGTCTGCCAAACCTATCCAACACCTATCCAAACACCCCATCCAGAACACATCGCTAACATTTCAAAGAGGAAAGAAAGTCACAAATGACACCTCTTTAATATCGAAGTTGTTTCTCCAAGACAGGAATAGGGTTAAATAGATATCAAATTGAGACTTTTGCCTTCTCATTTATCTCCAGAGAAATCCACAGTAATCTCATGTGTCTCAGAAGTAGGGCTGGGTGAGAAAACGTTATAATTATAAATATAATTATAATTATATATAATTTTCCTTGATAAAATGATAACAAGAGTTCGATAAATGTCCGATATAATGTTTATGTGGCATTAAAAGCAGAATGAAACGGCTACTCATTTGAACCGTGCCACAAGGACCATTTATCCGCTCGGCTCAAAGTTCAAACGGCAGCGCAGCGTGAGCTCACTGCAGCAGCATTTACTTGCTGATGAGTCTCTGTTGCGCGAGCACTAAACAGCGCTGTGAGATCCAGTGTGAAGTGCCTGAATTCAGCCAAGAACACAAATGACTCGTGATTTAAACTAGTTTCCGAATGAAACAGCGCTGACAAACAGGAGAAACACTGTGTGCAACGATACACTCAGAAGGCTTTTCAATCTACAAATCGCCATCATTTACCATGGATTTACTGTAGTAACACTAACTGCACCATGCTATTATGGCAGAAATGTGGGATATTCATATTTAATTTTATTATATTATTAATGTAGACATGTATTAATGTATTAAAGGAGTAATGTAATATAATTACAGTATTTTTGTGATAAAGGTAGTGTTTGTGCATTTATACTAAATGTATTTAGACTACTGTTTTTCATACAGATACCTAGAAACCATATACTTACATTTTTACCAAGGTATTGAGGTGCTACATGTGGTTTTAACTGTGGTTATAATGATCTAAATGTATGCTACTATGGAAGACCAATGGTTAATTTTAATAAAACTCAACCAGTCAGAATAATTAAAAAATGTTTATAATTAATTAAATTTCACCATATAAAAATTAGGTTGTTGGAATTTTACAGATGTTACTGTTTTTGATAACATAAATTTACATCAGCATCCTAACTCAAGCTACTGTCAAATGTGCATTTCTAAGAGACAAACAAAGATATATTAATATTGCTGCCAGCACTGAAAACTGTGCTGAAGATATGCATAATCGAAGTCAGGCAACACAAACCTGTTTCATTATTTAAAACAATATCACTCATTAGAACATGCAAAAACCAAGAAATTAATTTTTCTATTAAAGGGGTCATATGATGCGATTTCAAGTTTTCCTTTCTCTTTGGAGTATTACAAGCTGATTGTGCATAGATAAGATCCCTGAAGTTGCAAAGACTAAAGTCTCAAAACCAAAGAGATATTCTTTATCAAAGTTAAGACTCTGCCACGCCCCCCTAAAACGGCTCGTTCTAACACGCCCCCACATATCTAGGTCACTATGTGGGAATATTTGCATAATGCGCCCAAATGTGCACGCAAAGAAAGAAGGCGTGGTTTCAGTAAACGCAGTTAGTGTTGAAGCAGCCATGTCAGGGAGACGCTGTGTATTTCTAGGCGAAAGCAAAAGCACTTTATTTGGCCTTCCAGAAGTAGATGCATTTAGGAATCTTTAAGATTACTTACAACAGAACAGCAAGGCATTTTATGGACGACCGTTTCGTGAAACTAGGAGAGGAGGTAATTCTGACTTTGCTATAGCCCTATTCGCACTCAGAAGGCTTTTCAATCTACAAATCGCCATCATTTACCATGGATTTACTGTAGTAACACTAACTGCACCATGCTATTATGGCAGAAATGTGGGATATTCATATTTAATTTTATTATATTATTAATGTAGACATGTATTAATGTATTAAAGGAGTAATGTAATATAATTACAGTATTTTTGTGATAAAGGTAGTGTTTGTGCATTTATACTAAATGTATTTAGACTACTGTTTTTCATACAGATACCTAGAAACCATATACTTACATTTTTACCAAGGTATTGAGGTGCTACATGTGGTTTTAACTGTGGTTATAATGATCTAAATGTATGCTACTATGGAAGACCAATGGTTAATTTTAATAAAACTCAACCAGTCAGAATAATTAAAAAATGTTTATAATTAATTAAATTTCACCATATAAAAATTAGGTTGTTGGAATTTTACAGATGTTACTGTTTTTGATAACATAAATTTACATCAGCATCCTAACTCAAGCTACTGTCAAATGTGCATTTCTAAGAGACAA
>NW_015655406.1:566201-575551 GCF_001515625.1 Sinocyclocheilus rhinocerous
GTTTCCAATAATATGCTGAGGACTGCAACTGGAGAGATGGATTGCACTGTAGTCAAATATTAACAAAATAAAACATCAGACTATACATTCACAGTCCCAAGAACTGAATTTTTGTTGAAGAAATTCAATGTACATTTGAAGACTTCAGTCCGTCTGAGATTTTTTGTTTTATATGAGCATAGGGCTGGGCGATAATTCGATAACGATAATTATCACGATATAATTTTCCTCGATAAAACGATATGAAGTGTTCGATATAATGTTTATGCGCCAAAAGCTGAACGAAACAGCGCGACTCATTCGAATCGCGCTACACGGACCGTTTATCCGTTCGGAACACAGTTCAACCTGCCGCGCCGCGCGAGCTCACTAGAGCAGATGTTTACTCGGTCACTCAAGCACTAAACAGCGCTGTGAGATCCAGTGTGAAGTGCCTGAATTCAGCCAAGAACACAAATGACTCGTGATTTAAACTAGTTTCCGAATGAAACAGCGCTGACAAACAGGAGAAACACTGTGTGCAACGATACACTCAGAAGGCTTTTCAATCTACAAATCGCCATCATTTACCATGGATTTACTGTAGTAACACTAACTGCACCATGGTATTGTGTCAGAAATGTGGGTATTCGTGTTGAATTTTATTATATTATTAATGTAGACGTATTAAATGTATTGAAGGAGGAGTAATGGAATATAATTACAGTTTTTTTTTGTGATTTAAGCAATAGGGTTTATGCGTTTGTACTAATATTACATATTACATTTTTACCATGGTATTGATGTGCTATCTTTGTGGTTTTAACTGTGATTGTAATGATCTAAATGTATGCTACTATGGAAGACCAATGGTTAATTTTAATAAAACTCAACCAGTCAGAATAATTAAAAAATGTTTATAATTAATTAAATTTCACCATATAAAAATTAGGTTGTTGGAATTTTACAGATGTTACTGTTTTTGATAACATAAATTTACATCAGCATCCTAACTCAAGCTACTGTCAAATGTGCATTTCTAAGAGACAAACAAAGATATATTAATATTGCTGCCAGCACTGAAAACTGTGCTGAAGATATGCATAATCGAAGTCAGGCAACACAAACCTGTTTCATTATTTAAAACAATATCACTCATTAGAACATGCAAAAACCAAGAAATTAATTTTTCTATTAAAGGGGTCATATGATGCGATTTCAAGTTTTCCTTTCTCTTTGGAGTGTTACAAGCTGATTGTGCATAGATAAGATCCCTGAAGTTGCAAAGACTAAAGTCTCAAAACCAAAGAGATATTCTTTATCAAAGTTAAGACTCTGCCACGCCCCCCTAAAACGGCTCATTCTAACACGCCCCCACATATCTACCCCACTATGTGGAAATATTTGCATAATCCCGCCGCAAATGTGCACGCAAAGAAAGAAGGCATGGTGTCAGTAACCGCAGTTAGTGTTGAAGCAGCCATGTCAAGGAGACGCTGTGTGTTTCTAGGCGAAAGCAAAAGCACTTTATTTAGCCTTCCGAAAGTAGATGCATTTAGGAATCTTTAAGATTACTTACAACAGAACAGCAATGCATTTTATGGACGACCGTTTCGTGAACCTAGGAGAGGAGGTAATGCGGAGAATGGAGATGGCTCCAGATCGGCGATGTATTATTTGGTTTCCCAACAAGGTCCATCGCCCAAAAGAAAATTAATTTGCTGAATGCATAAACTGGATTTTCCTGCGCTCAAACCTGCCAATCTAAAGGAAACGCTGTGTGTGGCGTTTGAGGTAATTTGTGAATTACCATAGATTTATAGTCTAAATAAAATAATTTGCAACTATTACTGTTATTACACTTGTATACAAAACTTCGTATTATGCTTGTTATAGAGTGCGTGACATCACATGCACTACCGCCGGTGGCAGACAACCCCAATGACGCGGTTGTCACGGCGACCGTCACATCCCTACACATCATATGACCCCTTTAACAGTCTGGTTTCTACAACTTTCACTTAGCAGCAAAAATCTGCCTTTAAACTTGAAAAAAAAATTAAAGATTTGAAATTTATCGTGATAATTATCGATATCGGTTGATATTTAAAAAATTATCGTGATAATTTTTTTGCCCATATCGCCCAGCCCTACTCAGAAGAGATCTCAACAATGTCACACAGATTATACCAAAGGATCCAACTAAAACTCAGAGATTTTGATCTGAGCTTAAACATTGCTCTTCAAATAATTCCAACATCAGCTTATCTGAGCTATGCTGTCCATATATTCATTTTATAACTCTTACTATTTCATATACTGTTACTGTATATAAACAACTGTATCATTCTTGTTCAGCTGTATTACTCCACAAGAATAAAGTTGATATCTAAATGAAACATAAATCCATTACTCCATTAAATCTCTTGAGCTTTAAAAAAGCAACCACTAAGTTTTACAAAACTCTCTTGCAAACGTATTTCTTTATCCACACACATATGAAAAACCAGTCAGGGCTGATTTTGAACCTTAAGTAATTTTGCTTAATCTTAAGAAATTGTTGAAAATGATGATGACGCAGTTCAGTGAGTCAAATTCAGTGAGTTGATTCAGTAACCACTCTGACAGATTCAGTGAGTTTAATCAGCACAGGAATCATCAGACTAATAAAGACTGATAACTAGTGAGTTTGTGAATCTTTTTGACCACTTTTTCTTTGGAGGCCAACTTAAGGTTGGGACACACCACACGACTTTTAAAATCTGAACAGATTTTAAAATGTTAGGCATCATAAAATAAACGACTGAGGATCATACACTACCAGACTTTCAAATCTTTCTGATCACAACAAAGTCACGCAGAAATTAGGGCTGGCTCGATACCACTTTTTCAGAACAGATCCCGATCCGATACCAGAAATTCAGAGTATCGGCCGATACCAATCCGATACCAGCGCAGTGTTTTTTTGTTTTTGTTTTTAAATCAGTGTAGAATTTCTATACCTCAATGTGTTGACCTGATCATCACTCTTTTGTGTGTTAAACACAATCTACCACATATAGACAACTTCATTGTAAAAAAACAACAACAAATGACTAAATATATAATCATAATCTATGACAAAAATACTACTATAAACTAGGTTAGTGGATAATTCAGTAGCAAAAGTTACTCTAGAAAAATCATGAGTGCACAATAATTTTATAAAATCTAAACATTTAGTGAAAAAATATTGAATAACAAATAAAAGTGAATAAGTGCAGGGCTAAATGTGGTAAAATGTTAAACATTGGTCTTTGTATTGTTGTAAAATACATTCATGAAAAACAAGTAATATATTTATATATCAATTCATATACTATAAAATTAAAAGACATTTCTTTTAAATGTATTGCACAGTAATGAGGTAGCAACATATGATATATAAGACAACAAGAAAGGCTATTAATAATGTTTCATTGCGCAAAAGTATTATAACATGAAAGGCTCCTATACGGAGCAGCACAAAGAGCTTATGCGCATCCCGTGCACAGAATGATGCGCTTGAAGCAACACGGAGTCACAGCGTGCAGCGCTCCGCATAGAAAAGTTCAAGCACAAAGGGAGAGATATTGATGCGTAGTGTATTATATCTGTGTGATAGTTTATTGAGCCTTTTCTTTTTTAACAGTTTTACATTTCAGCTACTCTGCGCATGAAGTACAGTTTATTCATAGTGCTCTCTACTCCAGTGAAGTGATCTAATAGACACCAGGTAGAAAGTAACATGCTTTAGAAACAGCACTAAACCCCACTAAGATAAAGTCCTTTTATGCAAAACCATTGATCTTTATCTACAGATCAAGTATGCTATAATAATAGGAACATTGAATCATCTTGAAGAGTTTCATTGTCTTGACTGTCATAACTGAGCGCGACACGCAGTTTGAATGCTGAATGGAGGACGACAAACAGCCGCAGCGGAGAGAAGAGTTTACATGAACTTGAATTTAACGACTTAAATATTCATCTGTACTTCACATTGAACTATGGAACAGTCTCAGAACACTTGAAATATAGTGCACGAAAACTTTATGGTGCTTTATAATGTTTTTGTGCCTTTCGTGGGAGTTAATAATAACACAGAATAGCATACGCAGAATATCGGATTTGGATCCGTCTCGTCTGACCGATACCCGATCCGGTTGAAAATGGCAGTATCGGAGCCGATACAGATACTGAGTATCGGATCGGCGCACCCCTAGCAGAAATCTGCGCCTGGTTGCTAGGAGACCTTGACAAATGAAAACAACGTGTGTTCTAAAATCGGCTGAAAATATCAAACATGTTTGATATCCTCCGACTGGATGGAATCTAGGGTTGGGCGATGTCTACCAAATTGGAATCGGACGATGTCTACAGTGAAACAACGTGATGGAATGATCGTGAATCTCAAAAGAGAAAGTGAAAGTAAAATGAGAGCGCGCAATCAAATGCGGTTTCAATAGCGGCTCCCTGATGCCCACAATTTATATACAGTCGCCAATATTACCCAACGATATAATTGCGAGAAAAAGTAAAAAAAAAAAAAAAAATGTATTCTCCCATCTCGTAGGCCATTTCCATAGTACACTTCATTTCCTTTCCGAACACGGAACTGGGATGCGGCGGATTGCGGGAGAGGGTGTGGTGGGGGAGTGGGGAGGAATCACGATGTCAGCTTAACATCGGCGATGGACGATGGCATCGTCTATCGGCCCAACCCTAATGCAATCATAGTCTGAATCTAAAAAATCGGAGTCTGTGACTATATTCTATTAAATCTGTCAACTCACAACTGCAGACTGGCTCTGACGTTCGGCAACTAGCATCAACTTATCCAAACTGTAAATTGGGGGAAAATCAGGGCAAAAGTCATGTAGTGTATTCCAGCCATTAATTTGAAAGACGTTTTCCGACTACAAGCTCACAACTCGCAATATCATTTCTTTTTCTGTGGTGCTGTAGATTCAGTAATGGCAGAGTGCCATGAAAATCCAGTGTAGAAAACACTGGTCCATGGTACAAGACACTTAAACACAGCTTTCAAACAGTGAGATGCATCACAACAGTCAAAGACTTCCATCTAGTGCATGTTCAAATAAGAAGTGCATACAGTGTTAAAAGAAAATAATTTTGACTTGTGCAGCTCTTATATTTATTCAATGTAATCAGCCTTTTAAAGTTCAATCTTCATAATCCATATTTCGTCTTTCCGTTCCCAAAAGTAAGACCTTTTAAAATTTTATTTTTGTGGCAGGGTGGTGATACATTTTGGTAGCCCGACTGGAAAACACAATAGCCCCGGGACATCGGGCTAGCGATTTTGCGAGCCCTGAGGTCAAGTGTGGCAATCGTTTCACATCATGGCTACCAACCAAGCAATATATAGAAAAAAAATCTCAAGTTTAAGCCCTTCACTCCTCACACACTAATCTGACCATTCTGCTCTGCTATTGTTTGTTGCCTTGGTTACAAAAGTCCCTCAATGCCATTTCACTCTACAGTTCCAGTAAATCAGCGAGTGAAAAAAAGAAAACGCACATGGTTTGGGAGCATGATGTTATACAAGGCTAAATTTAGGAGCCGCCCGTTCCAGCACTCATCGCTCAGAATTAGGAGGAAAAAAAGGAAATGTCTTGCTTTTTTATCTAAGATCAGGCAGTTAAAATAGAACATTTACATGGACAGGCACATGAAGATGAGGTCTTTGTGTGGGTAACTGGAAGCACAGTGAACCACGTGAATGAAAGCCTTCTGAATTAAAGCTTTCAAATACGCTTGGAAGTATTTGACGACATATCCCACCCACACTCAATTCATCTGTTAGATATGTTCTGCCTGACGAAGTCGACTACATCTCTGTAAATCAATGAAACTGCTCCTTCTCACTACATAATCTGTTTCATCCCTCTTTGAATTAATCACCTTGTATAAAAATGCGCATTGATTAATAATAGTAGCCATGCTTACCACAGAGAGACATTTATCTAAAGATCACTCAACATAGTGTTTCTTTTGAAATTTAATTGTGTAAAAAATTATATATATAATTAAAAGCCACTACTGTCAGCCTCCAAACAGGGTATTACTGCTAGCTTTTGGTTTTGAAAAGGAGGCTATAACTTATTTTTAAATTTGTTCTATTCATATTTTGCACGCTGCTTGTTCACACAGAGTCAGCACAATCGTATGCTAGCGCATTATTACTGAAGAGGAACATGAAATTGGCTTTGACTAGTCTAGTGCAGAAGGCCTTCTTAAAGGGGTTATATGATGCGATTTCAAGTTTTCCTTTCTCTTTGGAGTGTTACAAGCTGATTGTGCATAGATAAGATCCCTGAAGTTGCAAAGACTAAAGTCTCAAAACCAAAGAGATATACTTTATCAAAGTTAAGACTCTGCCACGCCCCCCTAAAACGGCTCATTCTAACACGCCCCCACATATCTACCTCACCATGTGGAAATATTAGCATAATGCCGCCCAAATGTGCAAGCAAAGAAAGAAGGCGTGGTTTCAGGAACAGAGAGGGAGAGACAGGGTCACATCACAGTAGAGTCAGCTGTCTTAACTGCGGCTTGTGTACTGCATCATTACTGTGTCTGTCACGTGACTCTGTTCCCCTTTCGGGCTCTGTTTTTACATTTATTTTGAAAGATGAAGCTTGCTATTATGGTAAGGGGCGTTACATTTCCGACTAGTGCTTGCGGTGTTCGGCCAATCACAATGCACTGGGTCAGCTGGCCAATCAGAGCGGACTGCGCTTGTCAAAGGAGGGGGCTTTGTAGAAAACGAAGCGTTTGAGAGAGGCGGGGCATAGAGGACCTACAATAATGTACAGTATTTGAAAAATAATGTGTTTTTTGAACATTAAAGCCTGTCAACATATTCTGTTACACCAAATACACAAAATAATGATCTTTAAAAAAGCATCATATGACCCCTTTAAATAGTTCTAAGAGTGAAACTCAGGCACTTCATTCAACTTTTACACACTAGGGTGGGCTGTAACTCCAACTATGTGTACAAATACGCTACCTGTCAGATCTCGAGGAGGCTGCTCTTTATTGATCTCTACATAGACATTCATGCAAACGCAGTCCAAATACTCAAGTCCTGGCAGTTTTAATGAAAATGGATGTTACCCCATCCTTCACCTGATAGAGTGACTCTCTGGCCACTGGATCATCCAGTGCATTGTGTCCTTTTGC
This sequence comes from Sinocyclocheilus rhinocerous, assembly GCF_001515625.1. Classification (NCBI taxonomy): domain Eukaryota; kingdom Metazoa; phylum Chordata; class Actinopteri; order Cypriniformes; family Cyprinidae; genus Sinocyclocheilus; species Sinocyclocheilus rhinocerous. The sequence goes on from NW_015655406.1 coordinate 573,411, forward strand.
AAATATTATTAAATCACAGCACCTGTGACAGCCAAATTTACAAAAACCAAATAAAGATAGGCAATAACTTACATGGACATTTTAATGTGTCAGTCGCTGTCAATCAAAGAATATTTTTATTGGGGTGGAAACCAAGAAAGAGCACGCAAGACACCTTGAGTGCAGTATAAATCTGTTGTCAAAAATGCTGCAGAATAAAAAACAGTGTGCCCTTGAGACAAAATGAGGGTGGCATCCAAAATATAAGTGGATTAAACAGACTTTCTGTTTCATAAAAACAACTGTTTGCATATCAAAAACAGCTGTTATAGCTTGTCTCATTATGCACTTCTTTTGCTGTAGTTCTCTGACTTAAATTGACAATGATGAATGTGTTAAGATAATGAAATGTTACACTGCACTATAAAAAAAGTTTAAAAAGCATGTGAGAAAAGATTATGTCGTGGATCATGGGAATAAAGTAATTCCTCATACAAACGATTCAGAGAGATGAAAATGTCTTCAGTGGCAGCATGAATCAATGCGGAGGTGAAATATTAATCAATTTTTGATTTAAAATTCCCCTTCAAATTCGCTATTTATGGAGGCTATCAGCTGGAGAGAAGCTTTGAAGTTGCCTCATGCTACAAGTAACCCTTTCAGCAGAGAGCTGAGCTTTAGCTATGTTTTACTATTCTTTTGTCTCTGAGAAGGTCTTGACGTCATTGTATGCTATGTTGTTTGTGAAAATGAAAGAATCCATTCCCTTCAGTCAATGTATCTGAACGCCTAGATGTATTTATTCTTCTTTTTATTATTGGAGTAAGGAATAGTCTGCCAAAAGATGATTGACATACTTGTGGTGATGGACAATTTTGGACACATCGCTCTGTCCCCGGAAGAGGCAAAAAGCCTGCAGCCTAAAAAACATCTTCCAGCTGGGACATATTCAATAGTATCAAAGCTTAAATCTTACATCCTGGTCAGTGGTGCAGAGCTGAACAGGATAATTCTCTTAATAAAACCTGCCACAACTATACTGTAGAATAATTTGTCAGAACGACTATGCTAAAGTAAGAGCTTAAATCTTACATCCTGGTCAGTGGTGCAGAGCTGAACAGGATCATTCTCTTAATAAGACCTGCCACAACTATACTGTAGAATAATTTGTCGGAACGACTATGCTAAAGTAAAAGCTCTGACCTCTTGTAGTCTCTCCCCATGAGAGACAGTGCTGCCAGTGATGATGGATCCTTAAATCATAAAGAACAAGAGAATGGGAACCATCTAATCTCTATTAACTGAGTGAATATAACTGACCAGGGGTCAGTTACCTATTGACTGAGGTCTTCAACACTAATGGCCTACAAAGAAATATACAAATGAGCATGCTGGTTCCTGACAGCTGGAGTTGATCAAACAAATATTAGCTAGTATTGCATTAACTCATAGTTTAAGTTACAGTTTGAAGCTGATGACATCAATACTGTTCTCTTTACTTTTTTTCTGAAGTGACTACAGGGTTAAGTTATGGTTAAACTTAAACAGGTCAGTTAAGGTTGTTAACCCTATATTAAAAAAAAACAAAAAAAACAGGTGGACACCAGAATACTGTCACGTAACACTCGGGAAGGAGCGAGAAGACGCAGGAGAATTCTTCAAATATGGAGTTTAATAATCAATCGGCAAACATAGAAACTAAGAAGACATTTAAACACACAGGGAACTTCAGGAACACATGGATTGACGTTTAACAGCAGACAAAGAAACTAGGATTGGGAACACTATTTAAACACATGACTTGATGAGGGGAAGACGAGGAACACCTGGAACTAATGACACAATGAACATTGAAAACACCTGGGAACAATACAAACTAAACGGGGACAGGAACTTGGACCGGAACATACACGTGACAAATATAGCATACAGTAGTTGAGAGAATCTTGTAACATTACAATTTAAAAACTAGTTAGAGTTTGTTGCAAGCTTAAAGAAAAAAAGAAAAGAAAAAGAGCCGTGCATCTTACGGTGATCTAAAACAAAAAATGTATCAGTCACCCTAGTTAAACAATGGCATACGATAGTTGTCAAAAAATTGTAGCATTACAATTTCAAGTTAGAGTCTGTTACTGATACAAGTTAGAAAATAAAAAGAACCG
>NW_015655406.1:577879-578117 GCF_001515625.1 Sinocyclocheilus rhinocerous
GGCCATGGCGGAGCAGGGGACTCAGGAGGCCATGGCGGAGCAGGGGAACCAGGAGGCCATGGCGTAGCAGGGGACCCAGGAGGCCATGGCGGATCCTCCGTGGCCTTGGCTGGCTCGGCCACGGGTATATGGCCCCCCCAAATTTTCTTGGGGAAATCTAGGAATCCTGGGGGTTGCTCCGGAGGAGCGGGCACAGCAAAGCGCTTTTGAGGAGTTGGCACTGGAGGCGCACGGCTGG
>NW_015655406.1:578206-580297 GCF_001515625.1 Sinocyclocheilus rhinocerous
GGTGCTCTGGAGGAGCAGGCACAGCAAAGCGCTTTCGAGGAGCTGGCACTGGAGTGAGTTTTGGGACTGAAGCAGACACTGGAGTGAGTCTTGGGGCTGGAGCTGACACTGGAGCGAGCTCTGGGGTTGGAACCGACACTGGAGCGAGTGCCACTTGAACGTCCAGCAGGCTTGTCACATTATCGTCCGGTTGGCTTGCCACATGATCGGCCGGCGAACTTGACTTGGGAACGGCCGGCTGATGGGTCCCGGATCAGGATAGGAGGCTCACCGGATGACTGCCTCCTTCCAGCCGAGGTTGGTGGGGTCTGGGAGCTCCGCGGTCGAGGGAGCTGGCGAGGGCGAGCGGCACGAACGCCCTCGTGTAGAGAATCGGGTCGGGGTTCGCCCGAGCCACGGCGATTAATATCGCTCGTTCCTTCATTTGGACGGGGAGAAACGAACGGGAAAACAAAACAAAAACACCATTTAAAAAATGAAAAACAAACACGGGTAAGAAAGGCGCCGCTTACTTTTGTTCTTGTGGTCTGCTGTTCTGTCACGTAACACTCAGGAAGGAGTGAGGAGACGCAAGAGAATTCTTCAAATATGGAGTTTAATAATCAATCGGCAAACATAGAAACTAAGAAGACATTTAAACACACGGGGAACTTCAGGAACACATGGATTGACGTTTAACAGCAGACAAAGAAACTAGGATTGGGAACACTATTTAAACACATGACTTGATGAGGGGAAGACGAGGAACACCTGGAACTAATGACACAATGAACATTGAAAACACCTGGGAACAATACAAACTAAACGGGGACAGGAACTTGGACCGGAACATACACGTGACAAATACATTCTGTGTGAACAGCCCTGTAGTAATGAAGCAACAGTGCAGCCTTAAACTTAACATAATACTAAACAGTATTTAATTATCGGTTATAGTTTTTTTTTTTCTATACTCAATGAATTTTCTATGTAAATGCATTTATGATGCTTCTGAACAGCAATAGACAGCCTATGTAAATGTACCTTTTGGTGGTAATACAGATGCAGGTTCTGTGTCAGGTTTGCTGAAAATATCGGTAAATCGATATATCGGTCGATCTCTAATTAATAGTTTTATTATAACATTCAAACATAGTGTTCAAATTGGGATCTGTAATAAATTCTAATGTTTTAAAATAATTATCTTCTGCTCAGCAAGGCTGCCTTTATTTGTACAGTAAGAAATACATGCCTGATTCAAGTCTCAAAAATGGCCAAAAATATTATTTTACTAACTTATTAATTTTAAGTTAAATTGTGCTTTGTTGGTATAATGTCTGCTAGAATGTTTAAAAAATCAACAGCTATGTTAATACATTTATTATAACATTCACACATCGTGTTAAAATTGGATCTGTAATATTTTCTAATGTTTTAAAAGAAGTCTCTTCTGCTCAGCAAGGCTGCCTTTATTTGTACAGTAAGAAATACATGCCTGATTCAAGTCTCAAAAATGGCCAAAAATATTATTTTACTAACTTATTAATTTTAAGTTAAATTGTGCTTTGTTGGTATAATGTCTGCTAGAATGTTAAAAAAATGTTCAGTGTTAAGTAAATATTTTTAAATAGTTGTTTTGTAATTTATATTTTATTTGAAAAGTAGGACAAAACAGTAAAAAGCACATTTTGGCTATTTAATTTATGCAATGCTGAAAAAAATGGCAAAATAATGAAAAAATTTGGAAAAACCGTGTTCGGTATTCAGCCTTTGGCCCAGCGTTTCATTTTGTTCGGCTTCAGGCCAAGAATTTTCATTTCGGTGCATCCCTAGTTCTTATATCTTGACACTGTCCAATGATTTAGAGCCCGAGTGCAATGTGCTTCTACCTACAGTATGTATTAAAAGTAATAGTGAATACGCATTGTATTCTATGTGCATTTGGATTCCTTAGAGATGAAAAAAGCAATGTCAGACCTTATGCAGACAACTGATTCATTAAGCAAAGTTTCTGCCTTTTATAAAGCATCAGGATTCCAATGAATCAGCCAAGTTTCCAACTGAATGGAGTCATTTTTAGGTACAATAAAAACTGAAGAAGCCTCTTATGCA
>NW_015655406.1:580345-580650 GCF_001515625.1 Sinocyclocheilus rhinocerous
ATTGCTTAATACAAAGAGCCAAATCGCTCATCACGGAGATTGCATTTAAAAACTTAAGAGACGCAGTGAAAAGGAATAAACCGCCACAAGTTCGCGATGTGTTTTCTAAAAGTTTAAACTGTTTTAACTTTCCATGGCTACATCTCTTGTGTGAGACGCGAGTGCAGCAGTCATATTTGTCCATCTAAAAATGCGCTGAATATGCATCTGTGTGAATGGCTTGGTTTCAGTTTTCACCTAATCAAGATCTTCTCCGCATTGAGCTTCTATATTTCTCTAATATTTTGAATGCATAACACAGCAGC
>NW_015655406.1:583741-593111 GCF_001515625.1 Sinocyclocheilus rhinocerous
AGTTTTCTCCTAATCAAGATATTCTCCGCATTGAGCTTCTATATTTCTCTAATATTTTGAATGCATAACACAGCAGTGGCGCATCTCATGGGCTAGACTAACAAAACATTAAAATGCAACAACGTCACTTGCACTCCCTCGCACTCCTAACATTCAAATGCAAATGTTTATTTTAAATTCGGCTAATATTATTATTTTTTATTCACAATCTCCTCATCACAGGCAGGCACATCACTCAATTCAGCATGTGTTCGTGTTTGTGTGCTGTCTGCGTCACTCATAGCACGTGCCTATATCGTGCACTATATTGAAAAATTTTTATATCGTTATCGAAGAAGTCGATAAATATCGATACCGTTTTATCGCCCAGGCCTATGTCAAAAGTTATAATCCATCTCTTGGGGGAAAATAACAGTGGATGACTGTTCTAACAGAAGAAAAGCCAGCAATCTGCAAGAAAAAGATCAAGTGATCTCACTTCATGACCAGTGGATTTAAAGGAATAGTTCACCCAAAAATGAAAATTTGCTGAAATTTTACTCATCCTCAGTCCATCCAAGATCAGTTTATTTCTTCATTGGAACAGATTTGGAGAAATTCAGCATTGCATCACTTGCTCACCTCTGCGGTGAATTGATGCCCTCAGACTTAAGAGTCCAAACAGCTGATAAAAACTTCACAAAAACTCCAGTACACTCCACTACACCAACATCTTGTGAAGCTGTGTGTTTGTCACTTCTGGTCAAAATACCAGTCCATAATCCATAATAACGCTTCATCCAGTGAAAAGGCCATCCACTCTTGTCCTCTCACATCAAAATCCACCAACATATTTGTTAAAACTGTTTATGAACAGTGCTTGATCTGTGCATATTTGTCCAGGGTGTCTACAGATATGAACAAGTTAAATTTAAGACTTTTTAAGACCTTTTTAATACCACCTTATGTGAAATTTAAGACCAAACCTGTGATGGAAATACACATTATATTACATACATATATGTAATATTTAACATGTTTAAATGTAAAAAGAAAACAAAATATCATCGCTGTCAAAAATTCTATTTGTTATTACGATATACAGTGAACTTTTCATATCAGCAGACAATATCCCATACAAAATATTCCCACAAAACCGGTGAAAGCAATATTATGGATAGAGAAATGGTTTGTTAAAAACGTCTTGGTGGACATTATGTTACATTCACCTAATTGATGGACTGGAGTCGTGTGGATTACTTGTGGATAATTGCTATGTTTTTATCAGCTGTTTGGACTCTTATTCTGATGGCACCCATTCACTGCAGAGGATCCACTGGTGAGCAATTGACGTAATTCTACATTCTCAAAATCTGTTCAGGTGAAGAAATAAGCTAATCTACATCTTGGTTGGCCTGAGGGGGAGTAAATGTTCAGCAAATGTTCTATTTGGGGTGAGCAATTCTTTTAATAAATGTGCTCAGTCTGTAAAATACAATTCAAAGGAACATGTAATCTACTTAAAACAATACATTGCTCATTATTCATGTCAAAGAACACTCAATAAGCAGCATGCACAAGCTGAGTGACAAAAGGGGTCAACAGTTTCCCACAAGCACTTGCAAAAGACCACCTGAGACACAGAGACAGACTCCATATGCTCTTAAGAGCTAAACCAACATCTGCACAAATTCTCAAGTCAGAAAAAGAGAATCCTGAAAGCGCTAAACCATGTATGAGTCATTTTTTTTCTTATTACAACCATGCTTACTCTCCTACAACTAACAACGTCATTTCTGATTAGCTTGATATGCCCTGCCAGCAGAGCAGCTCCTGTTATGCATGGGCACAAGAGGGTGCCTGCAAAATGTTGGTGCAACTATCCAAAGGAAGAATGGACAGTTGTTCACATTACTGACTGCAGTTCTCAGTTCATGGTCCAACAGTATGGAAGAGCTAATGTATTGTTAGTAGGAGAAGTAATGCATTGTTCGATTGCTGCCTTTATGATGCCATCCACGTTTCAGCACCACGGACAGCAGCACTATTTGCACAACCCATATGAAGCAGTTAATTTGAGTACTACAAACTTGAAGAAGGCAAGTTATAACCCAGTCCTACCTGGTTTAGTTTATAAGCAGAAAGGACTGGTGGTACATCCCATATAAGTACATGAGGAGGTCTGGTGAATGGCTAATATATACTATCATGTGACAACTCAACATCACTTTTATACAGTCACTGCATATTACATTATGCAAATGAAAATGACAATAATAAAGAATGGATATACAAACACTATTTTATTCTATTTTCTATTAGCATAATGACCTCAAAACCACTAAGTAATATGGGAACTAAATAAAGGCATCATTAAAAGAACTAATGAATACTTGTGAATAATATACCATATATGTTCAGGCAACTACTGAATAAATTGTGGTGAGTTGGTTAAGGAGAAAAATGGGTCAAACACTATAAAATATATTTGTTTTAAAAAATATTGCATAATGCAATTGTTAAAAGTGACAAACTGAATTGGGGGAACGGTATTTTTGTGTCAACAACTGAGCATGCAGCAGGAGAGAAAGATGGGCTACTTTTATGCAAATGAAATCATCATCATAAAGATAAAATGTGATGAAGGTCGACCTTCTCAAAACAAATGAAAATACGCTCTTAAGCACAGATTTTTTTTTGTCTAGTAAGGGTATTATGAATGAATGCATCTATCATTCCCTAATGATGGCTGACAGTGTCACACAACTCTCCTTTCAACAAGTAGTCCAACGTTTATGTCTAGTAAGGGTATTATGAATGAATGCATCTATCATTCCCTAATGATGGCCGACAGTGTCACACAACTCTCCTTTCAACAAGTAGTCCAACGTTTAACAACTACTATTTTGCTCAAATGAGCAACTTCGTGTAAATTAATCTCATCAAAACGTCTAAAAGGCTAAAGACCCACAGATTAAATATAAGATATTATATTACATGACTTTTCAGTAGCATTGTTATTTAATATAAATACATTATACTATATTATTTATCATCTAGAATATTTTTCCATTTTAAGATTACACACACACACACAAAACATTTTGTTTAAAGCAGGACGCATTACATTATAAAGCCTTCCGCAGCAGTGCGTCTTTCATGCAGCACGTCACATCAAATAAATATATAAATAAAGATTAACACATTTCTTAAGTTTAGTGTCTATTTTATATCTATTTTGATATTACTCAGTACTTATGTAATTACAATGCGCTGCAACATGAGTGTAAAGTGTGACCAAACCAGTGAATACTGAGTAACATTCGTCATTGTTCTGCTCTTCAAAGTTATTATTAGTCGAATAAAGCCTACAAAAAGCTTTTCTTCGACGAATATTACGCACTAATCCACTCCACACACTTACGTTCTGTTCAACGCGGTGTCACTAAAGCAAAACTTACTTTTCTAGTCGTGAACAGACGTGAAATGTCCTCGAGTTCTCAGTCCAGAAGTCTTCTGGACAAAATGAACTTCTTTTCGGTGTCCGTTAAGTTTTGACGGCTATTCTCTGCACTGTAACGGTCGCAAAATCCGCGGATGCCTTCCCATCTGTTTCGCGCCGGCGGGTTTTTTCTCAGTAGCGAGAGGGTGATGGAGATGAGCGCGCGCGAACGAGAGAGAAAAAGAGAGGGTGAGAGCAGCGCGCGTGAGAGAAATAATGCACGCTAATGTGATTGGCGTTTCTAGGGGTGTGGCCATCTAATATCATAAGAGCAAATATTAAGAACTTAACGTGTCATTTTAACTTCTCCTGTTGCTGCTTATAAGAAAAAAAATCACTGCACGATACTCGTTTCTTTTAATTAGTTAATGAGGCAAATCACACATTTACAAAAGTGCTCTATAGTGCTGTTTATATGAAATCCAAGGAAAGGAATACCCTATTTTATATCTTTTAAATGTTCAAACGGATAAAAGCAAATAGTTTGTGTAAGAAAATAATATATTTGCATAGAGCATATGAAAGACGATCAACTTCAACATGATCATTCAACAGCACCATCAAGACAAATTATGATTAAGGTATATTAAGGAGTAATAAATATGGAAACACTGTTTTATTCCATTATCAATTAGCCTGATGATCTCAACATCATTAAATAATAACAGCAAAATAATAATGGTTATCATTAACATTATTTATCCAATGCACCATTATGAATAATTAATACTGATGGATATTTCTCCATAAATGTTCAGTACTCAAATGAATGACTGAATACATGGTAGTGGGCTGGTTAAGTATATTGATTGCAAAGTCAAAGAAAAGAAGAGTCAGGCACCAATAAAACACATGCTATTTATAACATAAAACTGGTCTATACAAGTGTCTAATTTGGGGGAAAGGGAATTCACTGTCAACAACTTATAATGCATCATAGGAAAGAATTTGACATATCATCATAAGGAGAAAGTGTGATTAAGGTCTGGCACTTTCAACTTGAAACAAACTAAAAAGTAACTGCATGCAAAGACAAGCCCTTAAGCACATAAATTGCTTGTTTGTCTAACTGGTTTCTTTATGAATGAATGCATGTCATTCCCTAATGATGGTTGTTGAGTTTACATTATGTTTACCACGTTCAGCCAGTCATTATTGGATCAAGATTAAATAATATATACACAAAGGTGTATTATAGAGTCACTTTATGATATAAGATTAAAGGAAACTGTACTACTCATTTCACTGTAAGTTTGAAGTGTTCAGAAGGGCATACTTTGGATCACAATCTTACAGAGACCATTTCATCCTTCTTCTTTCTCAGTGAAACAGCTGGGAATTTGTCGTTGCAAGCTTCACTCTTACTTGCGATAATAGTTTGACCTAAGGGTCTCAATGTCTTAAAGAATTAGTTGAAGCATAAGTGTATAGTGCCTGCTTGAGTGGCTTCTCATGTTCGCCAAAATTCATCTCACATAGACAGAAAATATAATGGAACCAAGAAATATGATCAAGCATGTGAAACATCTTGACTGAATCTACATATGATTGATTTCTCATCTATGCTATACAAAAAAATCTAATTGAATACATTATTTTTTCATTTCTGTTTTATGACGTTAGTTGTGCAAAAATGGCACACTTCACCTTTAAGAAGCAATAAAGATGTTGTTTTGATTCAGTTATGGTCAGGTTAACCATTTAGTCTTCCTACCCAGTGTTCATGTACAAACTACACCTTCTGAAATGATTGTACAATGAAAGTTTTAGAGGAAAATCTAGTCTCTTATGACTAAAGAAGACGTTAAATTTGGATGATTAGACATACACTAGAAGCTGAGATACTGTCATGCATGGACATAAGAAGATCTCCTGAAATATTGTACTGTGCAGAAGTGGTATGGACATGAGGGAGGAGTTCTTGTCTTTCAAAACGTGTTGTATTGTGAGGGCTTTCTCCATGATGGCAGCAACACTTCTAGAAACAAGTAGAGTTAACAAATAAACAGCTTGCATAAAATTGACATTCTGCAGGGGACGTCCTCTGCCACCAGCCTCTAAAAACAGTCAACGCTCACACCAAAATCCACCAGAGACCACACTAATCTGCACATCCTCATATTAATTTGACATTTTAGTGTTACAGTACTGGAAACTCAAAGCAAGCTCCCACCATCAGGTTCATATCACTGTATAAAAAAAAATAAATTAAAAAAAAAGATTTTTCGAGGTTGTAAATGAAAACAAATATTACTGGAGTATGTGTTTTTACAAGAAAATAACATTTCAGTCTTTTTACTCCAAAAGGTCATGTGTTTACTTGCTGTTTCTTTGTAATTGTGAAATTTAATAGTCAAAATTGTTTGTACACCATATTATTCAGCGCAAGACAGAAATGGCCTTTATAATGAAAAAAGACTAATGACTAAAGACTAATAAAACCCATATTTTTGTTTGTTGAATCACTATTGCATTACCAAGCCGGTTTAAAAAAAAAAAAAATCACAGCAGTCTTTCTAAACAGTTTAGAAAAGACCGACAACATACTGACAGCATCTAAAACGTAAAAAAAAAAAAACTTTTTAAGTATACGAATGTTACGTATACAAATAATCACAAATCCTCTGAAGATTGACTAAAACTGAATTTGCCAGACTTTACATCACCATTATCACCACATTTAATTAATCCCAATTAAATGAATAGTTCACTCAAAAATGGAAATTTACTCACCGCTAAATTTACTTAAAATGCTCAATTTCTCGAAATCTGTTCCGATTAAGAAACAAACTCATCTACATCTTGGATGGCCTGAGGGTGAGTACATTCTCAGCAAATTTTCATTTTTGGGGAAATTATTATTTGAATGTTAATACATAAATATTGCCCATTTAATACCATTAATTTAATATTTTCAACACCTTGGCGGATTTTAAAATATTGTCTTTGAAGTTGTTCAAACATAAAAAGAAAATTGCCAGTCAAATCCAATCTATAAAACTCAAAAGAACTGTAGCCAGAAGCTTTATATCTTATTTTTATTCCTTGTCTCACTCCCATGTTATAAATACAAACCTGAAATAAGGCTATACTTGCTGTTTTTGAATATAGGGAAGTGCTCATCTGTGGTATCACAGTGCTCATGCACTGTTAACATCACCACATTACACAAGCCTGTGTTACTATGGTTACAGATTATCACAGGCAAATATGCACAGCATGGATATCATGACTGGTGAAACGGAAGGGGGACAAAAAAAGTGATGCATTACATCTTCAAAATATACTGAGATTGTTGTAATCATCTATAGAATGGACTAAAAGATTAAAGCGCATTCACCAATTGTTTTTTAAACACGCACATAATGCTCAAATCAGTGAATGCTTATGCTTTTTAAATGAAGTACTGCAGTACAGTAAACTCAAATAATGCATTATGGTTTCAGATTGACCATTTATGCTGTGCTGAGCATTCATAAATTGTGAAGACCTGGACCTTGAGATGTGAACCACTGCCACAAATGTCCCCTGACACTCACAATTTATAAGGCATCCAGTAATAATTTTTTTTTATTATTATTTAGGGGCACATCATATATAGCAATCCAATATGTCAGAGGCATTACTAGAATACTTAAGAAAGAAACACAGGAATTTTGATGAGATTTGCACTGATGATTCAAACGCGAGTTTCGAGTCGTGTAGAGTAGCGCTTGTTGTTTGTCGTTTCTCCGATCACAAATGCAGACATGGTTTTATGTTTACGCGGCGCAATATGCAACGCAACGCGTAAAAAGACAGTATAAGTCATTATAATCAGTAATTATGTTCCCATTGGATGCAACAAATGCCTCTTTTGTAATGGGTTTTATTGTTTTTGTCTAGTCGCGCCGGGACACGGCATCACAGTATGGTAAGGGGCATAACATTTCCGTCACACGCTTGAGGTATTCAGCCAATCAGCACTGGATAGCTGCCCAATCTTATTGGTTTTGTCTCGTCGTGCCGGGACACGGCATCACAGTATGGTAAGGGGCATAACATTTCCGTCACACGCTTGAGGCATTCAGCCAATCACAACGCACTGGGTAGCTGGCCAATCAGCATACACTTCACTTTTCAGGCCGATGAGCTTTGTAAAAATCGACGCGTTTCAGAAAGGCGGGGCATAGAGGAGCAACAATAATGTACATTATGTGGAAAATAATGTGTTTTTTTAACCTTAAACTGCATAAACACATTGCATTACACCAGATACACAAAATAATGTTTTATTTAGCAACATCATATGACCCCTTTAATAGTGAAACTGTAAGTTTATCTGCTTCAAGAACAGCAACATTAAGACCTCCAAACTGAGAAATGTCATTTAGCATTCAGTTGCGAACTATATTACAGAAAAGTCAATTGTGGAACAGCAATATAACAAGTTTCTGTGTGTGTGTATGTCTGTACTGTATGTGTGTGCATGCAGTGAGAGAGAGCGAGAGAGAGATAGAGAGAAGTTGAAAGACTAAACTAAACTTTATCAATATCATTTTTTTCCATAGTCTTTTCTATTATAATTTTAATTAACTAATTAAAATAAAAAGTCCTTAAAAACTTTATTATGTATGAAGACTGACACGATTTTAGGAAAACAACAGCACAAATATCAGTGAGTATTAACAACTGAAATTTGATTTAGGGAAAAAAAGGAATAGAAAAAATGTAAATGTGAAGCAAAATATCTATAAATTTGCTTTAATATATAAAATGTGAAAAAAAAAAATTCTGTTAAATAATATTACAGAAATCTGTATGATAATATTAGCATTTGATGGTTAAAAATATAAAAATTAACTTTAAGTCCTCAGGTAAGCTAACTGTCAATTTTAGCAATGGCTATAGCTATTTATTTCCATCTGGTTTGGTATCCTATTCATTCTATTGTAATAATAATGGATGAAGTTCAAGGTCTATACTTTATTTCAGATGGTACAACAGAACAGGAATGACCAGCTAAGCGTGCATCAGGCCGTTTAGAACTGTACTCACTATATGCCAAAAGTAACTTAGAAACATGTCAACAGTTTGATTTCCAGTGAGCAACAACAAAACCTCAAAGTCAAAATGGCTGACATTGATATGATCTTTGCAGGAGCTGTTAAAACTATGTCTGAAAGCTGTTCATGTTACAAAGCACACTACGTTTACAAAACCTGAATATGAACACTCAAAACTCAGAACCGTACAACACCAAGAGTAAATCCACTTCATTCTTTCAGACGAGTGACACAACATGTCAAAAGGCATCTATCTGCTCGGATTTCAAAATGCACATACCACCGTTATCTCTACGAAATGCTAAAATACAGAGTAAAGACCAGCGAGGATGTAGAAACAGAACAAAATTTTTTTTTATTATTATTTAGGGGTACATCATATATAGCAATCCAATATGTCAGAGGCATTACTAGAATAATTAAGAAAGAAACATAGGAATTTTGATGGGATTTGCACTGACGATTCAAACGCGAGTTTTGAGTCGTGTAGAGTAGCGCTTGTTGTTTGTCGTTTCTCCGATCACAAATGCAGACATGGTTTTATGTTTACGCGGTGCAATATGCAACGCAACGTGTAAAAAGACAGTATAAGTCATTATAATCAGTAATTATGTCCCTACTGGATGCAACAAATGCCTCTTTTGTAATGGGTTTTATTGTTTTTGTTTAGTCGCGCCGGGACACGGCATCACAGTATGGTAAGGGGCATTTCCGTCACACGCTTGAGGCATTCAGCCAATCACAACGCACTGGGTAGCTGGCCAATCAGCATACACTTCACTTTTCAGGCCGATGAGCTTTGTAAAAATTGACGCATTTCAGAAAGGCGGGGCATAGAGGAGCA
>NW_015655406.1:593157-613003 GCF_001515625.1 Sinocyclocheilus rhinocerous
GAAGCATTATGTACATTATGTGGAAAATAATGTGTGTTTTGTAACAACAAAACCTCAAAGTCAAAATGGCTGACATTGATGTGATCTTTGCAGGAGCTGTTAAAACTATGTCTGAAAGCTGTTCATGTTACAAAGCACACTATGTTTACAAAACCTGAATATGAATACTCAAAACTCAGAACCGTACAACAACAAGAGTAAATCCACTTCATTCTTTCAGACGAGTGACACAACATGTCAAAAGGCATCTATCTGCTCGGATTTCAAAATGCACATACCACCGTTATCTCTTCGAAATGCTAAAATACAGAGTAAAGACCAGCGAGGATGTAGAAACAGAACATTGCAGCAGATTCGCAGAAGTTCTCTGCTGCCAGACTTTCTCAAGTTTCCAGCAGCATCCCAGTGATGCTGATTTACATTCTGCAGATTTGCTTATAAAAATGATAAAGTTCACAAGGTTCAATCCTGACAACCTTGCAGCAAGAAGCAAAATCCCTCACACAAATCATTTAAATCTGTCAGTGTATATACTATATATATATATATATATATATACTGCAGGTGTTCTCAGGATCATCTCGGCTAAATTAATCTCCTGCATATAAAATTAAGACATGCTTTAATTCTCCTGCTTTGCAGTGGAAATTACTGACAGTGGTGTGGAAGTAAGTTAAAAAAAATTATAATTATTAGCAGTGCTTGCCAAGACAGTGATCACTATTACTATTGCTCAAACGTTTACTACACACTGTATCTAAACAAACCCCTAAACCTAAGTATTAAACTTTGACAAGTGACTCAGCACACACTGTTTGTGCTACATACATTAATGACACTCAAATCACATGGTTTGATGAGAAGTGAATGTTACTGTTCAAAGTTGATAGTTTTCATAAATTTCATAACAGGTGAAAAATAAAATACTTAGAAGATTAAAAGAGGGACCTGAGATACGTTTATGCATCAAAACACTTATGCAAAGAAAATATATTTCCTTCTATATTAATGATCAATAAATTAATGCATACTGAAAATATACAGAATAATATATTGTATTAATTTTACATAATATTGAATAATACATAAGGTATTGCCACTTTTCATGTTTTGAAAAATGTGACAATATATTTCACTTATATATCATAATGTAATATTACATAAAACACTTCATAATATATATGTCATAAAATATTTTACACATATAAATGTGTAACTATGCAAACAATAAAGTGAGATAAGTTTATCAATATGTGTTCAGCTTTATGTAAACCCATGCATAAACTCATGAACAAAGAGAAATGAATTGTTTCAATTAAACTATTACATATACATATACATACATTATATATATATACATATATATATATATATATATTGTATATAGCAATGAAGATAAAAACTGCACAACATTTTTATTTGTATCAATATATAGCCATACATGGTCCATGAATAGTATAATGAAACATATAAGCACCTCTTTCCCATATATGGAAATGTATTATTTAATATATTGCATTATACATTCCTATACATTTTTGTTTTGGAAGGGAATCTCAAAAAGACTTAGTGCTCAGTGCAAACATCCACAACACCCTTGCAACGCTATAACAACACACTAAATCTTTAGCAAGCAACACCCACAACAGGTTTGTTTGGGAGACCATCATAAGAAAATGTAAATATACACAATACAATTGACTAGAAAATGTTTCTTCTTACTAAGAAATCTCAGAATCCTTTAAGGTATTCTACTCTATTCTTGGAAGCAACTGTAAGGCTTTGAAGCAGAGTATTCACATTGACAAATAATACATGGTGACTGACTGGCAATGCTTGCTGCTCACCAACATGCTGCTGTTTTCCATCAGTGGTGGGGAAAGGAAAACCATTACACCAGAACGGTGACTGAAAGCCTTAATGATCTAACAGATATCCACAGCGTCGCCATCACTGTCTGACTGCTGGTGGTACAGTTAGCACAAACTTTCCTCCCAGCGGGATCCGGTATATTTTTAATCTTGTTGGATCATTTGCTGAGTATGGCTCCTCACACCAACATTGACTGAATCATCATAATTAAACCTGTTAAAAAGTAACTAAGAGATACATTCTGAAAATGAATGGCCACTTATAAAGGACAGATTTATGACAGAGATTTTAGCCTCATTAAAAGAGTGGGGGAAATGTGAGCAAAAAGGCACTTTTTTTTTTACCCGCAACCTGCCAACGCAACTCTCCAGAGAGACCCTGCAACTGCTAGAAAATCACAGCACCGTAATGAACCCCACAGGAATACCCCCACTCTGATATAGACAGCTAAATAAAGCTCCAGAAAATTTCCAACAAAAACCCCATTCCTCGAATGGACGGGAAAAAAGTAGCATCTATAGATTTGATTTATTTAATGTATATCATAATATATAGATCACATGCGGAAATCACACTGCCTAGCATGTACACTTACAGTGCTCTTGTGCAAACAATACCAAGGTCAAACGTAAAGGTAAAACGACAAGTGTCATTATACAGCTCAAAGTCAGTTAAAAAGTGGTTTCAGCAGCTGTGTCAATATTGAAACATCATTTGACATTGACCTGACTGTTGATAATAAAGTTAATCAGACATTTTAATCAGTTAAACATATATTTTATCATAAAATCATAATCTTAAATCTAAACATAAGAACAATAAATCCACACAAAGGCAAAACTGAAACATTTGAATATAGAAAAAACGCTGTCTTGACACGACAGAGAAAATCACAAAGACAACTCAAAAAACTTCTGCAAAAGGCAGTAAAAGCAATAAACCATATGACGCTGTGGATTACAGCAGACAATGACTGTTATTAACAAAATTAAATGTTTGTAATGTTCAATAATTGTGTGTAATGTTCAATATATTAATAAAATAATCATATTAAAAATAATAAATATTATTAAATTATTATTAAATAAAAGAATAATGTTAAATTAATAATATTAATAATATTATGCATACACTATATGGACAAAAGGACCACCTGAACACCTGACCATTAACAGGGACTTTAATAACATTGCATTCTAAATGCATATATGTTAATATGGAGTTCCACTCTTCTGGGATGACTTTCCTCAAGATTTTAGAGTGCTTCTGTGGTAATATTTGCCCATTTATCCAGTAGAGCATTGATGAGGTCAGGCACTGATGTTGGACAAGCAGGCCTGGCTCACAATCTCCAATCCAGTTCATCCCAAAGGTGATCAATATGGTTGAAGTCAGGGCTCTGTGCGGGACAGTCAAATTCTTCCATACCAAAGTCATCCAACCGTGACTTTATGGACCTTGCTTTGTGCACTGGGGCACAGTCATACTGGAATAGAATAAGGCCTTCCCCAAACTGTTCCCACAAAGTTGGAAGCATAACATTATCCAAAATCTTGTAGCATTAAAGGGGTCATGTCATTAAAAATCAAATTTGCCTTGATCTTTTGGCATATAAGAGGTACCATTAAAACATCCTATACGTTTCATAGCTTAAAACATCCTTCTCATTATAAACAAAGAATTTATTTAATCAAGCTCCAAAAACGGCTCGTTTGGATCTGAGGTGGCATGTGACATCTCAAGGGCACAAACATTTGCATATACACTGCCTCCAGAGCAAGACATCGACGAATAGTCATCGTCTCACCATAGGCCCCGCCCACTAGCATCCAGTCGATTAATGGCTCACACTTGTTTACGATGAATGCAAGCATCGCGTCACGTCAAAAGTAAATAGAACCCATTATAATAACTGCCGCTGATTTATATGGATCATGTAGTCAAAACACATACTCACGTTCAGTAGCGAGGGGGCATTGATACTGTTGCATATGCAATGACGTTAGCCAATCAGTGGTTACTGACCTGAAGCCTAAAAGGACCCGTCCCTTAAAACGGATCATTTTTAGACGGATCACTTCTAGGGTCAGAATGAGGGTTGAAAATAATCATTTTCAATAAAAAAAAATCCATGTACTGTATTAGTCACTCCACAGAACAGGTTTCCACTGCTCCAGAGTCCAGTGGTGGCATGCTTTACACAAATGCATCCAACTCTGGGCATTGTACTTGGTGATGTGTGGCTAGCATACAGCTGCTCAGCCATGGAAACCCATCCCATGAAGCTCCTCCCACACAGTTTTTGTGCTGATTAATGCCAGTGGAAGTTTTGAACTCTTCAGAGCGTAGGTGACTTTTTCACACTATGGGCCTCAGCACTCATTGATCCCTCTCTGTGACTTTACGTGGTCTTCTGAGTATCTTTATTTTAGTAAATTTTCCCCAAAGTCAAAAAGTGTAGGATAAATGGTGGCAACATATGTGGGTGGCACAATATGTTCTACATTCAGTGCTTGCTGATGCCTCAGACAGATATGTGGCTTCCTTCACAGCATTAACATGTCATGTCACTTTGACAACTTAGTTAAGATGTCTGTCTCAAGGTACATCACTGTCAAAATGGAGAAATCTGTTTCCTACAACCTCCCTATAAAAACAAGAACAGTGTGTAATATCCTACAGTGTTCAGTGAATCACTGCAGCAAACAGGCTCTTTAATATTTATTGGAAGATCACTTGAGGAACAAACTAAGTTAAATAATCCATAATTTTTTTCTGGGAGAATCCATACTTTTTTTCCCATGTAAGTGTTTGAATTCATTCACAAACACATGTCAAACACACACAAAAAGTTCGCAATCAAGTCAGGGTAAAATTGAATTGAATTGAATTGAATTGTGTGTGTGTGTGTGTGTGTGTGTGTGTGTGTGAGTGAATTGAATTGTGTGTGTGTGTGTGTGTTTACCCTGACTTGATTTTAACCAATCAAGTCAGGGTAAAATTGTTGAGAGAGAGAGAGTGTGTGTGTGTGTGTGTTTACCCTGACTTGATTTTAACCAATCAAGTCAGGGTAAAATTGAATTGAATTGAATTGTGTGTGTGTGTGTGTGTTTACCCTGACTTGATTTTAACCAATCAAGTCAGGGTAAAATTGAATTGAATTGAATTGTGTGTGTGTGTGTGTGTGTGTGTGAGAGAGTAAGGGTAAAAGTAATGGTGTGAGTGTGAAACCATGTAGAAATCACCCCAGATGTTCATTCAGGGCTTTGCCATTAGCGTTTGGGTGGCATTTAACATCTAAACATCTTGAAGAATAGAAATCGGAATCAATGGTCTGTGACACATTGACAGACAGCTAAACAGTACTATCTATAACCTAACATTCAGCATGCAGAACATACTTCAATACCATAGGCATGTTCTTCTGCGTCATTCAGCATCAGTATTTAGCTAGGGGCCAGAACCTTTTGTCTCTTGGTCCATCATACTACATGTGTTAAAGGGTTAGTTTGCTCAATAAAGAGAAATGTCATAATGTATTCATCTTCATGTGACTTCCCTTCCTCATACCTATGAATCACTTAACAATGAAGCATTTACAAACATTACTCACCAAAATGACTGTGAGCAATTTAGGCCACACCTACAGTACTATCTTATGACCTCACTCTTACTTTATGAAGTATGGACAAAACCAGTGACATCTTGGGCAGCTGATCAGCATTTGCATAACCAAACAGCCACTTATCTGCCTTCTGTCGCTCAGGCAGGGGTCCAGAAAAACAGTGCATTTGTCAGCGATGCCATTCTGCCCCAGAGGAATAACGTCATGGCTTCAGTACCAGACTTGGCCTTCCATTACAGACGACACCAATTTATCAGCCAGATGACGCAAGGTGCAGGAAAAACATTTTTTTTTGTTTGTTTGTTTTTGTGCATATGATTGCGTAGGTTGAGGCACTGATAATATTAGCTATTAAAAGTTCAGCTGCTCTCAACTCAGCTACACTGAACATTACACTGTTTCTTAGCTGGACAATCTGTTTCCTCTTAAGAAAGAAGTGAATTTGCAGCTTTCTTTCTTTCTGAATGTTTCCAGGATATTTCAGTTTACATACACATTACATTTATTCATCTGGCAGATGCTTTTTTCCAAAGCAACTTACACTGCATTCAAAATACATCAGTTCATGCATTCCCTGGGAATCAAACCCATGACTTTGCCATTGTTAGAGCCATGAATTTTAAAGAATTATTATCATCATTTAAAAAAATAACAATTCCCATGTACTTTACGGGCTGTTGTGAATTAAAAGTAAAATCATTAACTTAACACTCAAACTCATACTACTTATGCCACACACTAGTGCACATACTACTGTAGACACCCACAATGGATCTAGATTTATTCTTAGTATGGTCATCTGATCATCATATTTTTTTAAATTATTTTGTTTAAATATTTGCACATGCCCCTGCAAACAGGAAATCTGTACATCTGTCTTTTTAAAAACTGCTCAAGATGAAAAAAAAACTGCCAAAGTCACTGTACTTAAAACCATCTTTTTTCCCCTAAAAAGCTAGGGTCTCATGTGACAGCAGTGCTGCGTCTGTACGAAGATCTCTTGCCCAAAATGACGTTATTCAAAGCACAGCAGTTAATGCACCAGATCTGTACAAACAAGCAATCCACATTAGTGTGACGCACGAATGAGTTGACAGATTTCAGTTTAAACTCCAGAACACTTTCAATCTCATCACTGATTGTAGGTTGTAAGGCTATTGAAAAGCACTACACTTATCTTAGATACAAGCAGCCCCCCTGTACACATTTGAACGCTCATTATTCTTCACAGCTAATTAAATCTTACATTGGTCATATTAGAGCGAACTGCTCACAATGTTTATTACACACTATTTGAAAAAGATTTTAAGGGCAAAGTATAGATGTCTAAATGAGATTTTCAGCTCCCCTGGGGCACCACTTTAAGCCTGCTGAGAGAACGCTGCAAAGAGATTTATCAGATTATTTTCTTTTTTACATCCATTGCTCATCCACATGCAAACTGCAGTTCAAATTGTATTACAGCATTTGCCTCTGTCTTGCACGTTTCACCGGGCTTTGAACAGAGTAGATTAAGCTAGCAATATGTTTGCTCATTTTTATGCAACCTCTGGATTTGGTTGAGCGCTGCTTTTGAACTGTTCACATTTTAGTTTCAGACACAATCAGCACTTGAGTAAGTCACAAAGAAAAATGATTCTACAGGTTACAAAGACCGTCAGTGTCTTTTACTATTCAGTAGGAATGTACTTTTCTGAACATTTAGTTCTAAATGGCTTGGAATATGAATGCTAAGAACCACCCAGAACACCCTAACAACCACCAAAGCCAAAGCATTATCCTAGCAATGACCCAGAACAGCATAACACCCTAACAAACACCTAGAATACCAAAGCAGTAACCTACACTAGTAACAACTCAAAACAACATAGCAAGCAACCATTTGAAACACCCTGAACACCCTAACAACCAACCAATACCAAAGCAGTAACCTACTGTAGCAATGACTCAGAACAACAAAGCAACTATTTGAAAAACCCTAACAACCACCCAGAACCCCCTACCAACCAACTAGTAACCACTCACCCTAAGCTCCTAGAATACCAAAGCAATAACCTAGCAATAACCCAGAACAACAAAGCAACCACTCAGAATATCCTAACAACCACCTGAAACACTTTAACCACCTAGCAATGCTCTAGAAGTCACCCAAGTAACTGCACATAAATGCACTAAAACCACTCTGAATACCTTAGCAACTGCATGGTAGTGGCATGGCCCTGTAAATGACCACCTAGCAACCTCCCAGAACACCTAAGCAATTGTATAGCATTGCCTTGGTAATGACTAGGGATGTGCAGAAATTTTACTAGTCTAAAAGTAAGAAACCCTCAGTAGACAGTCAAAATCGTTGTGTGCATATGCAATCCATTTGAAATAGTTAATCTATGAACCAAACAGTCAAATAATTCTAGATACCTTATTATCGAAACTGTTCTTGTTTTCCATCAAAAGGTTAGTAAAATTAACAACAATGATGGCAACAAAAGCTGCAGACGGGCTGAAAATGCAAATTCACTCTCTGACAGCAGGTGGCGCTTTTGGACAAGCAGAAATGCAATGGTCACCATAGATACCCCTTAAACAAAGCAGCACTGCTCATATAAACACTGTTATTAGGCGTTATATGGAAATAAAATGAAAAATATCAATGAAACCTTTGTGATGAAAGTCAGTTACCTTTAATTCATAATGTTTCCCCATTTACACCAGTAAATACGCTCCCACACCTTGCTCGTCTTCCCTAGTGGATATTTCTCTGAGCCTGAAGCGAGTAACATGAAGAAAATGCATGCATGCATGGTCTGAGATGAAATGAAATTAATTTGGTTTCCACTCCAGATATCCACTTTCCAAAGTAATGTATTGTTTTTAAAACGTAACATTAAAATAACGAAATGTCGACTGGACGGCTAGAATTTCCAATGTTGACTACCAGCAGCAGGTCCGTTTAATCGACCAGTCTCACACATCCCTAGTAATGACAGAACATAAGAGCATCTTGGCAGTAAGTTTTTCACAGGGCAGCACTCACATTTTCTTTACAAAAAACTGTAAATATCCAGGTTTCATTAAGGGTGGAGGTGCAAATGGTTGTCTGCAGGCTTTCAGTTCAGCCCAATCAGCATAAATATGGCCCAGCTCCTAATGATCCTCTTTATTGCAGTTCATTAACTCCTCCTTTCACATTCCTGCATATGTCCCTCTTTCTTTTTCTGTTCCTGTAGACTTTCCTTTGCACCAATGGCTACTCTATTATCCAGGGAAGTGTGAGCTTGTGAAAACCCATGACAGCTGTAGGGATGGCAGCGAAAGGTCCAATTAAGACTCTGCACTCCCAGAGGTCTGTGCTTTCAATGGTTTGTATCCTCAGTAGGATCAGGAAGAGCACAGTGCGGGCAAAACTGCCAGCCTCAGAGGGAGCCTGCAGAGGTGTCAGGGGTTGTGCACCATTCAGAATTTAATTGAGAATGTCTTTGAAATTCCAAATCAACCCTTAGAGGTAGCAAACTGGATGCAGAGTTGTTATTTCAGTTGGAATTTAATGAAGTAGCATTAAAATGAAAAAAAGAAAATTAATATCTACCGAAATGAATCAGCCATAAACATGTTATTACACACATATAAGTATGGAAGCCAGTTTCCACCACTGAATAACTCACAATTACTAGTTATAAAGTCCAATTCTGAGGAGAAAAAAGACTGACTTTATGACTTTATTTCTTATTTCTGAGAAAAAAAAGTCAGAATTGTTAGATAAAAAGTAAGAATGCATTTTTATTCAGTTTTGGAAAGAAGCTTTCATACATATGCTGGGCCAGTTACAGAGGAAAAGCAAAATTACATTAATAATGAAATTAAATGTCATTTAAATAAATGAATATATTAAAATAATAAATGTGTTGAATAAGAATTATTATTATTATTATATATATACATTTTTTTTTATCGTTAAACATAACCCTGGTATAAAAACATTTTAAAAGTTTACAATTCTTAAAAGATCATTCTCAAAATTAAGGCTTTTTTTGTGTTACAGAGGAAAAGCAAAATTACATTAATAATGAAATTAAATGTAATTTAAATAAATGAATATATTAAAATAATAAATGTGTTGAATAAGAATTATTATTATTATTATATATATCCATTTTTTTTCATCGTTAAACATAACCCTGGTATAAAAACATTTTAAAAAGTTTACAATTCTTAAAAGATCATTCTCAAAATTAAGGCTTTTTTTGTGTTAGGCTAAGGAAATTTATCTGCCTTGTATCTATGTTTAAATATTTTAAACTGCTATTCATAAGGACATTTTTCTGCTATTTCAATTCAACATCCAGTTGTGTGTGGCTAATTAAATCCAAATCCACTCTCATGAACTGAAAAGAAGCCAAATCTTGAATTCTGACATGTTGTACAACTTTCTGTTTTGCATCATACTTTGTCATACTTAATCCCTAAAAGGACAAGGAAGAGCATTCAGTCTGTACCTACAGGTGAACAGAGAGAGAGAAAACAGAGGGAGAGTAGAGGCCTTATTGCAAAGCAATCCCCTCACACTGCAGTCATTTTGCTCCTTAGCTCCTTTATGTAGTCATAAAACAAATCCATCATACCCTCTTTTCCACAGAGTTAAGAAATCTGTGATCCCAATTTCTCCAAGTGGAAGATGAGCTATGAATATTTGAGATGCAGGTGATTACCGAGAGCTGCAGGGACTCTGGTGACTGAGAAATAGAACAAGCTGCTTCAGCACTTCCTGACAGATCCTTAACTGCTATCATCTGGAAGCGGCACGGTGGTCCCACCTTGGATTGAGCGGCATCAACACACACATATTCCGTTTTACAAAGCAGTTTAACTGAGTCAGAACTAAGCTGACATTTTGAAATGAAAGCAAAAAAATATATTTAGCGTGCTGTATTTTCACTTGGATTCCAAATCAGCTTTACGCCAACAGCCGAGTCGAAAGGGGGTAGGTGAGGAACATGTTTTTAGTTTGGCGAGCATACAGCAAAAAAACATTTATTAAAGGTGGAACAACATGAGAATTCATTTAAGCCGAGTGTGCTGTTGACTGGACATTTATTTGCCAGCTTCTTGGTTGAAAACGTGGGTATGGAAATCAGCCAATGCTTCAAATTGCATCCAATAAGTCGTTTATTTAATGTCATACATGCATTTCCATAGACTATCCTACAGATTGGGCCTGTGGAGGATACGCTAGGCCTTTGAACTACCTAAATTCATTTCCATGCCTAATTTAAAATCCCTGGCTCTTATTGGGTGGAAACACTGTCCTATTAAAACACTCATACAGTCCCGGTCATACACACTCATAAAAGTCTTTGGTTTCTAGGGCTGCCCCCTTATAGTCAACGACAAGAGTCTTAGTCGACTAAAATGTTATTAGTCGGTTAGTCGCAAAAAAATGGTCTTTGTCCGTGACGGACAGATCATTAACAGTTGGTCCCTGAGGTAATTACAGGATATTGGCCAGGAAATCCAAACGTTCGCCAACACTGACCTCAAATATGGCTTATTATTTGAAAGAGAAACATGCTAGTAGTAGTAACTTTACATGGCCGCTTCCTCTAATATTAACCTAGATAAATGTGCACTATTAGGCGCATTTCCAAGTGTTTGTGTGGAGTCTGGAAGCTATTAGTGCACAACTGCAAGACATGGAGACGCCGGCACGATCACTGGCATTTTTTCCTGATAAGAGTGGAAATAAAATACACTGTTGTTTTTGCTCATGCAGATAAGAGTAATACATCATTTGAAACTGTCAAGGGTCTAATTTTATTTGTGTACACTCACAATATCAACAAAACATTGTGCTTTGGTAAAATAAAGAAAACAAACGCGTTTTCTGCCGTCTTGGTCTCCGTAAATTGGAGCACGTCACAAAAACTGAACCAAAACTCAGTGTATAGACTACTTGCCTCACAGACATGAGAAATATATCTACAGAAACCTTGAAATGTCAACTTTTAAACTAACCGATTCAAATCAAATACAAACACTCTTATGTAGTCCATATTAAAGGTGCATTGTTCTCTAAAGCCACGTCCACTGTACTGTGGAGATGGCGAGTCAGCATCGAAATAGGCTATATATTAAAGGCACCCCAAGAATATATTTAAGTAATTAAATTAATATAAATGTGCGATTAGTCGACTAATGGCTTAAATGAACGACTATAGTCAACTAGAAAAATCTTTAGTCAGGGACAGCCCTATTGGTTTCACTGAAGAGATTATGGTAAAGGATATAATTTCGGTATGAGGAAAGCAGGACTAAATTCCTAGCTATAAACTTGGTAAAGTCACATATGTTCTTACTGTATTAAATAAGGATCTGTTAAAAGCAACATTTATGTGCTCTTTAAATCAGCTTTTAGAGTTAAATACTTGACCTTAGTGGCTTTGATCCAAACACCAGATCTTAAAAGTTCCTTGACACTAGGGAAAACATCAGCATTAGGTAAAAGCCTTTTACATTTAATTAAAGAACGGTCTGCCACTCCAAAGTCAAGAGAAGACTTAAGTAAGTTTGTGGTTTTTGTAACGAGGTTGCTTGATAACAACCCTTCCTGTTGTTGCTAGGCAATTGCTTCCTGATCAGGATCAAAAGACCCCATTTACAAGTCTATATGATATTCTGACCCCTAATGTATCGCTTTGGAATATTTTCATAGGATGGTATTTGGTGGAAATTATGGTTATCTTGCTAGTTTGTTAGATTAAATCTGATGAATTTGGCTTTTAACTCAGTAGGCCATAATCAATACTACAGTCTCCAATAAACAGGCTGCTGAATCCTCTACAAAATCTCATCATGTGGAAAGAATGAAAATATTGTTAACTTAAACTTTTCGCCTTGTAATACTATAACACACAAATTCCCAAAGGAAATAATGCTTACCAAATAACTTAGCACAAGTATGAAAATGTTCCATGCAATCCTTTGATAAATGGCTCTAATATAAGCAGAGAATGTGAGCCAATCTCCCAGGCATTTTAACACACTCACTTGTGGAAAAGCTCTGGAGGAGCACAGAAACACTTAGCCTTGAGAGGAAATGATGCATGCCTGATAACACTACCTGAGATCAGGGGGAGCAGCACTCTGGGACTATCGCAGGTTTGCTGGCAGCCATTTAAAGTCCTTGGAGAAATTGCTCATTTGCCTTTATCCGAGGGAGGTGAGAAGGCACAGCCCAAGCTCTTAGAGTCCTATCATAATGAAGGACAAAAAATTAATAAATAACAAGGAGTAAGACGAAGAGTAAATGGAAAGTCATTTTTCTTGACTTTTTTCTTGTATTACCAAGTTTATCACACTTCTGAGTTTTTATCTCACAAACTGCAGAATTGCGAGGAAAAAATATCCAAATTGTGAGATAAAGTGCTAAACTAATTTTCTTTGCATTAGTATTCACTGGATTCAATAACTGTCTTTGTTCTACAGCATGCAGGTTTCAGGCTGTTTTTGGCTGTTTATTGGCCACCATTTGCTTTCCACTGGCATGGTTTCAGGTCTGAAGTTATGTTCAGATAAGTCAGCCATAAACTCAGCACCACATCATTCATAACGCAATGCAATTTAGATCAAAGGTGAAAAGTTAGCTCACACACTTAGGTGAGAAGGCACAGCCCAAGCTCTTAGAGTCCTATCATAATGAAGGACAAAAAATTAATAAATAACAAGGAGTAAGACGAAGAGTAAATGGAAAGTCATTTTTCTTGACTTTTTTCTTGCATTACCAAGTTTATCACACTTCGGAGTTTTTATCTCACAAACTGCAGAATTGCGAGGAAAAATATCCAAATTGTGAGATAAAGTGCTAAACTAATTTTCTTTGCATTAGTATTCACTGGATTCAATAACTGTCTTTGTTCTACAGCATGCAGGTTTCAGGCTGTTTTTGGCTGTTTATTGGCCACCATTTGCTTTCCACTGGCATGGTTTCAGGTCTGAAGTTATGTTCAGATAAGTCAGCCATAAACTCAGCACCACATCATTCATAACGCAATGCAATTTAGATCAAAGGTGAAAAGTTAGCTCACACACTTAGAAAAGGCATCATACATGATCTGCTCCTCTCTTTCTTTTTCACTGCCACTATCATTCTGCACTTTGCTGTGATGTCGACCACAGCTTTGGTTAGAAAACAGTTCAGCAGTTACTAAAAAACCTTTTCTCAGAAAGATTCACATCAGTTTTCATCTTAAACCCTTAAACCCAGCAATGCAGCATCCCAGATATCTCCAATACACTCTTAATTGCCCTATTCATCACTATGATTAGTCAACATGGTTTCAAAATGTATCTTTACTTTCTTACTACACATTCCTGGTCTTATTGTAAACGATCCTTGGTGCATGTATGCCTTCTTTCATCAAAATGTAATAACTTGCTCCACCTAAATTTACTTTCCTGGTTGATGTCACCAAGCCCTCTTACAGTGTTTTATAGCCTCTTCCTTAAACCTGTTATATAGAGACTACTTTTTACAATACAGCCAATTCTCGAGTCAGTCCAGTTATTTTATCATGTGACACTAAAGACTGGAGTAATGACTGCTGAAAATTTAGCTTTACCATCATTTTAAAATATATTCAAATAGAAAAGAGTTATTTTAAATTGTAATAATATTTCACAATATTTAGTGTTTTACTGTATTTTTGATCAAATAAATGCAGCCCGGGTGAGTATAGTATATAAATATTGTTACACTGGAATATCACATAACAGCCTCAATAATCCTGAATCTATGATGTTCTCAATGGATAGTACAAACAGGCTGTTGTTTTACCACCCAGCTGCTTTCAAACTGCAGTTAGTGTGCAAATGTTAAACTTTGATATGTTCATAAATTCAAATGGGATACCTACAAAAAGTTAATGACATTGAAGGATGACCTACCATTTCTAAATCATTCTGAATTTTATTCTGCAATGCCAATGAAAGGTATTAGCCTGCTTTACAGAAAGTCATTCCTTTTCACTCTGCACAGGAAAACAAGACAACAACCACAACCTTACAAACAGTCTCAGCTCACCAGAGTCGGTATTAAAATGGGTGATTATATGTAGTAAGATCAGCCGAGAGACACCCACGATAGATGCATTACATTAATCATTCCAAACGAAGATGCTTCTCACACGATTCGGCCTGGGTAGATAATAAGGCAGCATTTAAAAAAAAGCAGGTAGAGCTATATTTGCATCATTTCACCATGGGTGCAGACTTCACCAATCTCTGCGGGTCTATTGCAGTGCATGACCATATTTTAAATTGGCAGTGTATAGAGAAACTATACCAACATGCAAAGGCAGGCCATGCAATTTTAATGTTCTACAGACATCTGTAGATTCCAAACCTCTGCATTCAACCAAGTAAGTTAAGAAAAAGAGAGTGAATGCCCCAAAGTGTTTCTACAATGCATATGTATATAGGGTTGGTACTAACGCAAGGTTTAATTGCTGATTTAAAATGAATAAGGCCTCAACGCATACATATTCCTCTACATAATTACAGAAATTGTTCAGACAAAAAGAAAAATTCTGTCATTTGCTCATCCTCATGTCATGTCTTCTGAAACACAAAAGAACTGATATTTTGAAGAACCATTTTCATCCATACAATTAAAGTCAATAGGATCCAAAACAACACTGGATGTTATGACAGTTATTAAATGATGGCAGCAGGTCCCTATGACAGTAGACACTAGACACTGGAAAGTGAGAATTTGCCTGTAGAATGAATTAATAGTTGATGGTATCATAAACTAAACATTTGCTTTTGCATTATGCAGCTTCCACACCATTAACTGTCAGTGTAAATCAAAAACAACTGCCACCAACTGGCACAACATGACAAAAAAAAAAAATGAGTGCACTTTTAAACTGGGGTAGTAGAAAGTATTTTAGCATTAATAAAATAAAAAATTACCAAGACACTGAGGTTCAACCCTGTAGGCCGTTGTACGACTTTACTGTGAGAAACACAATCTAATTTCAACCACTGATAATGTCAGGAAATAATAAGCTTTATGACAATGAGGATAGCTGCTTGGGGTTATATAAGAACATAACTACACAAGACTAATGTGTTTTTCACTCATACAAGATAAGTACAAGGCTACAGTGAATGATTAGCCTGCAGACATAACTCATTCACTGCAGCTGGATTACAGGAGGGACCCATTTAATCACACAGTGATCTGAAATAAAACCAAAAGAACGGTAGTGTTTGTTTTGTTGATTTTATGCTTTTGCTACAAAGAGAGCAATAACTGCATGTGCATTTCTTAACGGCTCCATTAAAATCTGTCAAAACAAATTCCTGCTTAAATAGCTCTGTTCTTTTAACAAACATGGAAAGGCATATGTGGCTGTTTTTTCTTCCCCTCTACTGATTCTTCCCAGATGAAACAAAAAATGTCATGTACTAAAGTTAGAAGAGGTAGACCTCCATCAGGTCTTCAGATGTTGGTGTCTGAGCAGATGCTGCGCTCTTGTCCTCAGGGTACCTGGTTTGGATTGTAAATCACAAGAGGAAATGTTGCCAATTTCTTCAGGTATAGCATCATTAGTTTTCCCCACCTCCCACGACCACTGAGACCTCAGATGTGCGTCAACCAGTAAATGTTAAGACCTGCTGGCCTCCAGCTTCACTGCTCCAAATGATGCTCTCCAACAAAGCAGAGCTGGGCTAATAAAATTACTTGTGTGTGTGTGTTTCACAGTTTCAACAAAGACATTAAACAGCACAACTGTTTTAAACATTGATAATAATAAGAAATGGTTCTTAAGCAGCAAATCAGGATATTAGAATGATTTCTGAAATTCAGTTTTGCCATCGCAGGAATAAATTACATTTTAAAATAGATTAAAATGGAAAACAGTTATTTAAAATTGTAAGAATGTTTCACTATTTATCAAAAATCATAAAAAAATCTACAGACCCCAAACTTTTGAATGTTAGTGTATATTTGTTTTGAACACACTCGCAGTAAAAAAAATGGATGGTGTTTGTAAACCCAAACTACCAACATCAGACCATGTCTTGTTACAAACAATCCTCATTTCATCTTATCCTGAATCTGGAAACTCACATTTCAAAAGTGTCAGTCATTGATCGAAAGCCTGTCGTTCTGTGTCCATTGCTTGGGAAACCATGCAACATCTTCACGTTTTTGCATCATGTAATCGAACAATAGACTATGAACGGTCACTTCCACGTTTTTTCTCAGGGTGTTTATTTACATCCGGTGCTGCGCCGGAAGCCATTGTTCCTTACGCAGAGCTTTCAAAATGACAGAGGAGAAGATGATTTTTCAGCTTACTAGAACTTCCCTGGATTACTGTAAATGAATTTCATCGCATTGCGAGTCTGTCAGCTAACCAAAACGGAGAAGGGCATTAAACGTTTCAAGTTACATCGACAACTTTAGGGTGAGTATTGTGCTATTGTCTTCTAGCAAATCTAGCTAAGTTAAAGGTGGGTTAAGCGATTTTTCAAAAACACTTTAGAAAACTGATTCGGGCCGAGTAGCAAAACAAACTTGTAGCCAATCAGCAGTAAGGGGTGTGTCTACTCAGGATGTGGAGGAGAGAGCGTTCAGTGAACAGGACAGACATTAGCCGAGCCGAGCAACAGAAAGATAGAGATGGCGGATAAAAAAACAAGAGCGCAAAAGAAGGCTTAAGGCAAGAAGTAGGACACCGTGTAAATATCGGATCAGCTTTCCAGCGCTGGAGAACTCAAGGAGCGGAAGGCCTGCGATCGGACGCCGAGGTTGCTTTGTTTCTTCTTGATAGGTGAGTAACACCGTGTCTGCGCCGCAACAGCTAAAGTCTGTCTAGTACACTGGACGCAACAAAGCGACCGTTGAAAATAATTTGAAATGTGTCAATACATCATGAATAGAATGCAGCAACAGTTTTCTGTCCGGGATTTGTCGTGTCGCGCCGCATCCAGTGTAGACCATAGATATGTACTGTTTTGGTGATTTCAAATGTCAACACTGGCTACCAGAATTCGCTTACTCCACCTTTAATAAGGCTGGATAACGCTGCATGACTTTTGCGCTGATTTGATCAGCACTTAAATAGAGTTAAGCTTAAACTCCATTCACCTCAAGTTTTTATGACTCCTCTAAGAGATAGTAGCAATAACAACAGAGTAATCCACGTTTGTTTGTATCTGTGGCTCTGATAGGTGGTTTGCTGTAATAGGAACGTCTTCACTTGATATAAAGTATTTTAAATACCGTTCCCATTTTTAGATTGCTATGTATCATAATACACCTGAAGTCTGACAGTTCATTCTTATATTTTCAACTGTTTTATTATCTGTAACCTGAAGCTTGAATTGATTGTTACATTTAATATAGCAGTTTTCCAGGGATCCCTAACACAAACATGGTGAAGCTGTTCAGTAAAAAAAGCAAACAAGATCAGAAATGGTTAAGAGGGAAATATTACTGAGCACGTTTTACAGTGTATTGACATGTTTGTAACATTATATAGACTAGTCTACATAATTTAATTTTAAATATAATTTAATTTACAATTTAAAGTGCAACTGAAAGTAATTCAAAATGCATCTGAATTCAATTCGATATATAACCCAATTTAATTATCTTCACAGGTTGTTTTAAAGGATTCCCAGCCTGTTCTAGTGTTGCAGGGACAGCAGTGTGCATCCATGTTGTTACAGCACACTATTCAGAACTGGGAATCAGTGCACTTCCTCCTGTACAGAGCTGCACTAAAATGGAGCAGAGCTGGCACAAACCTAGAACAATGGTAAGTGGTAAGTAAGAGAATTATCAAATACTTTAATGAATGACTTAATAAACTTTGATTAATAATATTAACATGCCCCATTGGTGTGCCTAGAGAGTCAAGCCAGGTCGTGTCAGTGGGATGGTGGTCCTGTTTGCAAGACCAAAAGAGAGGAAACTCGCTGAGTGGTTAGACTGTGTAATGCTGTTACATCATCTTTTCATATCTTTGCTATATTCATAATGTATAACATGCCTATATGTTAGCTCTAGCATAAAAATAAAAAAAAAACACAATCAAATTGGATATGGCACTGCTCATAATGTATGCAACATGTAATGACAGTGGAAGACTTGTTTTTAAATGGTCAATTTTCCCTATACCTTTGTTTTTCAACTCAAAAGAACACTTTATAGTGGTGAGCTGCCTGACCTATCAATCCTTTAAAGGGGTCATATGATGCTTTTTTAAAGATCATTATTTTGTGTATTAAAAAAAAAAAAAAACACAATCAAATTGGATATGGCACTGCTCATAATGTATGCAACATGTAATGACAGTGGAAGACTTGTTTTTAAATGGTCAATTTTCCCTATACCTTTGTTTTTCAACTCAAAAGAACACTTTATAGTGGTGAGCTGCCTGACCTATCAATCCTTTAAAGGGGTCATATGATGCTTTTTTGATAAAGAATATCTCTTTGGTTTTGAGACTTTAGTCTTTGCAACTTCAGGGATCTTATCTATGCACAATCAGCTTGTAACACTCCAAAGAGAAAGGAAAACTTGAAATCGCATCATATGACCCCTTTAAGAGGCAGAAGTGTTAAAAATGACATACCAATTACACTATCACAGTTATTAGTATTTGTATTTTACATAACCATTACACTGTATCAAAGTTACCAATATTTGCATTATATTTAGTTTACATTTTATATTACCGTCTTTACAAATACAACCAAATTAATCCATCCCAAGTGTTTTGTGTAAGGCCAGATCTCACTGTGGAAGACCAACTGAAAAGTGAAGAGTGGACCATGAAGAGGAAGAACTCATCGATTGGCTGCAGAGACTGACACGGTCAAAATTAATTTTAAATAATTATGGTACATATAATGCATGCAACCTGTGCATCAAGAGAGAAAAATAAACATTTTCTTTCTCTGTCCCAAAGAATGCTATATCAATGTTTACCATTGCATTGCTTGTTTCTCCAAATTCACTCCTCGTTATAGTTGTCCTTGCTCTGGTCACACGAACCATGTTGTGGGATGTAGGTTCAATAAGTCTCCAAAATGCCATTGGTTGTAAATCACAAAACTAGATTGGATGCGAGACATGTTTTCAGAAAATACACACTACAAAATGTAATAATGCAAGTTAGTTTGAAGTTACCTGAAGGTTACTTTAAAAATGTATAATGTATTGACATGCAAGTACTCATGAAAAAATGATTTTAGCTGGGGTTTTAGCTTATTCTCCCTTGTTTCATTCTAAACCATTATGAATTTCTTCTGTGGGGGAAAAAAATAAAAATTATA
>NW_015655406.1:613093-623465 GCF_001515625.1 Sinocyclocheilus rhinocerous
ATATATATATATGAATAGCTGACTGACACTAACATTATTTACAACATTTCTGTATGCCCATGAAGAAGAAAAAAACCATATGGATTTACAACGACATGAAGGTGAGTATATGACAGCTTTATTTTTATTTTTGGGTGAATCATCTATTAACTTGTTAACACGTATTGCCCAAACCCACAGAAGAGGTTTTTAAATAAACAGGCAACCACAGCAACAAAAAAAAACTCAGGATAGGCCTACATTGTGCTCTGTATTATAATAATGTATATAAGGGTTTAGATTTTACCTAGTGTAGAACCGTATGTTGTCGTCATTCTTGAAGTGGCGACTGCAGACTGTAGGATCAGAAGTGATGTTAAAATCCTCACATCTAATGCTTAAAATCCACTTACTGCAGGGGAGAAGTAAGGAAAAACCTTTGGGAAACCTCACAAAACGGGACAAGCAACCCTCACAAATGTTTAAACTTTATGGAAATAATCATTAAATACGTTTTGTATTATATTACTGTGGTATATTTAATGTGTTATATTATAACAAAAAAAAATTATAAATATTATTTTATATTAATCGTTCATTGACAAAAGATTGCGGCTGGTAATGCACTCACGGAAATACGTTGGCTGCGTGCTGTGCATAGAGTCCATTATAACCCTTCCTTCAGAACAGTATTAATGTAATGTTGCTGGGAGAGAAGGTAGGCAGAGACATGAATCTAAGTGCAGGAATTTAATAAATGAAACAAAACGGCAAACATAAACGCTGAGGGCACAAGGAACAGGAACATTACATCAAACAACTGACAAAAAACCCCCCCACAATGGCTATATATATACACTGGAGAACAAAAGGGACCAATAAGTAACCATGACAACAAACAAGGTATGGGTGTGGTCAATGAGGGTAACTATGGAGACAAGGCACACAACAAATGGGCAGAGCACACACAGGGAACATGTAACCTTCTTAGTCTCTTCTTACACAGATGAAGACTACAGTGCACATACGTCACATTCAGTGACATTAAAGGGGTCATATGATGCTGCTAAAAAGAACATTATTTTGTGTATTTGGTGTAATGAAATGTGTTTATGCGGTTTAAAGTTAAAAAAACACATTATTTTCCACATACTGGAAAAACAAAATACTTTTTAACATGTACACATTTTCAGTTATTAGATTGCCACAAATAATGCTTTTTTTCCCATTGTATGTGCAACATGTTGAGCCTATATACCCTATCAAGGTTAAAGATTTAAAGATTAAAACGAATAAATAAATATTATCTCAATGTCTAAAACTGGCCCCCAGTGTGCCTGAATTAAGCCCATATATATTGGTAATGTGGTTCTTACAAATTCACTAAAGACTACCTTAAAAGCATTGCCTGCTACCATAACTTTCACTTCATTCAGACATTTGAAATAGCAAAAAAAAAAAAAAAGGCCTAATCTTTATCATTTTGCTGAAAATCCAGGATTGCACAAAAGTATTCCACATTTTACAGTCATCTCATATTGATATACAGAAAGCAGTCGTTAGAAAACGCCCTGACCAAGCAATAAACCAAGCAAGACCGCGAAACAATAATGATTACATTAAATATGCATATGCAAAAGAAACAGTTTTCTTTATAGGTTACAAAAACAAATGATGTTATTCTAATTCACAATTGGCATAACTAAAAAAAAAATCCCAATTTACTAAAAATGTCTAACCTGTGTTTAAAAAGTCTATTCTATTAAGGATACATATAAAACATACTATGCCAAAATATGAATTAAATCATCCTGCCATATTTTCTCACTACAACTGCTGCAATAGTTACCACATAGTTGCAAATATTGTCACATAAAAGTCCAAATGTGGAAATAAATCATTGTGTTTATTGAAAATGCATATATATGGGGAGCTGCTCTCTATCCAGCTGTTCATGACCACAAAAACTCGTGCAATGTGCAAAATACATTCGATCAGGGGTGTGTTTCCCAAAAGCACTGTAAGCCACCTATGGTCGCAAGTTCTGTCATTTTTGACTGAACTATCCCTTTAAGACCAATTAGACTAACAACTACTACGATCTTGAAAATATGTTGTTTTGCACATCGCTACTAATTAACCAGCCTGGTACAGACACCAGCATCCCATGCGGAGGAGCAGCGTCTACATCACAGCATACACGCATGACCAGCTATGCAGAGTTGCACTTTTTCTTTCATGCTGAGTAATGAGCATGCATGAGATGTGACCAACCGAGAGCAACGTAGATGTATTGGACAGATCAGTGGTGTGTAGAAATAGCAGGAATAGTACACTACAGACTTCCAAGCATGTACACATCCCTCTTCTCCCACACACACTGTCTGCACTGCAAGCAGCTGGTAGGTGGTGAGGTGCCGTTGACGTCTACTCGTGGGTTGCTCGACTGTACAGCGTTAATCTCTCTCTTTTTTCTTTCTCTCTCACTGTCCATTGACTGGGAAAATGTAAAGACGAATAAATGGCAAGAGATGGTCTATGTCTTTATGATGCCAAAAGTCAGCTTTCGATATTTGTTTGTTTTTATTTTTTTTACTATAGCCCCATATATCCGGCTCATCAGGGTTGCCATAGTTATGGAGAGGCAATGGAAAAATACAGCAGTGGGGGAAGTGAAAAACATCTCACACAAGACAGGAGAAAAGATCAGTGTGGCTTTTTTAGTATGCAGCAATGAGAAATAAATGAAATACCCTCATTTAACATGTGTCAAGATGTGCTTTGTTGTTTTGAGAAACTGTCACGAGTGGTGTTAAAAATGCCTAATGTGTAAATGAACATATTGAAAATTGAAAAATTCTCATTTTTGTAATACTCATGCCATTCCTGTATGAATCTATTTATTCTGTGGAATACAAAAGAAGATATTTTGAAAGTCAATTTGGTCCAATATTGTTAGGACCCCATCATTCTTCAAAATATCTTATTTTGTGTCAGATATACTGTAGGTTTGGAACGACATGAGGGTGAGAAAATGATGTTCCAAACCAGCATGACTTTCTTTTATGGAACACAAAAGGTGAATTTTAGGTGAATATCCTGGCTAATCCTTTCCATTTAAAGAAAGTGAAGGAGAACTGAAGCTGTCAAGTCTAAAAATGACAAATGCACCAGTAAAAAAATATTCACTATATAGCAAGTGTTATGAAGACATAAGATAACTTGTAAAGAAAAGATGGTAAATTAAAAGGGATAGTTCACCATAAAAGGAAAATTACCCCATGATTTACTCACCATCAAGCCATCCTAGGTGTATATGACTTTCTTCTTTCAGACGAATACAATCAGAGTTATATAAAAAAAAATGTCCTGGCTCTTCCGAGCTTTATAATGGCAGTGAATGGGGGTCGAGATTTTGAAGCCAAAAAAAGTGCATCCATCCATCATAAAAATACTCTACACAGCTCTGGGGGGTTAATAAAGGCCTCCTGAAATGAATCGCTGCAATTTTTGTGTAAGAAAAATATAAATATTTAAAACTTTATAACTTTAACTTTTCTCTAGCTTATGCTAACTGTCATACACACATTCACTAGACAGTGGCGTTCCAGCGGATGACATATGATGTAGGTGTTGCGTAAGCTCTGGTGAGAAGTGATGAACGCTGAAGCACAGAGGAGAGAGCAAAACAAAACACCGGTCACAAATTAGAAGTACAAAATGACGATTTGTAAAGGAAAATGTCAGAGGATTTCGATATAAGCCAAGCAGAGACTGGTTTTCCTTTGCTGTAACCAAAATTGTTTATTTGCGAGACTAGCATATTCTCACCGGAGCTTCACCCACATCATCCACTGGAACGCCACTCTCTCGTGAACGTGCATACGACAGTTAGCAGAAGCTAGAGATTACGGTTCATAAAGTTTTAAATATGGATATTTTTCTTACAAATGCATCGCTTCACTTCACTTCAGAAGGCCTTTATTATTAATTATATTATTTATATACTTGTCATGAAACTGCATGGTGACACGAAGGTAGAGGACCCAAACAGTATATTTAAAGGGGTCATATGATGCAATTTCAAATTTTCCTTTCTCTTTGGAGTGTTACAAGCTGTTCGTGCATAGATAAGATCCCTAAAGCTGCAAAGCCGTTTGGCCTTCCAAAAGAGGACAAGATCACTTCATCATGCCTAGAGCTGATCTGTGCTGGTCGCTGAGGAAATACATCAACTTCGAGCTTCAGAAAGGCGGGATATAGAGGAGCAACAATAATGTACATTGTGGAAAATAGTGTGTTTTTGTAACCTTAAACCGCATAAACATTGCATTACACCAAATACTAGTGATGTTACGTTCTGTGCCGAGGCTTCAGAGCGTGTGTCGAGAAATCCCGGCAGCTTTCAGTGAAGCGCGTCTCGAGGCATGTATCGCTTTAGAGCAGGGGTGTCCAAACTACGGCCCGCGGGCCAAATGCTACAGTGCATCACAGACCACATCAGGTCATCTATAATGTATCTGCTTGTTTTACACTTGGCCGAAAAGCTTCAATGCTTCATGAGGCTTCACTACAAATCACTACCAAATACACAACATAATGTTCTTTTTAGCAACGTCATATGACCCCTTTAATGAAGGGGTAATGCACAATCAAAGTCCAGAAACAGGCAGAAGATCACATACACAGGTAATCAAACCAGACAACAACAAGAGGGGCAAAATCACAGGAAAAAGGTTAATCCAAAAAAAGGTGGCGTACCAAGACCAGTAACCAAGACACGGTCGAAACAGGAAACAAGGCTTAGAAATGCAATTGACACTAGCAAGACTTAGTAATGCATAACAGAGCTAACAGGGCTTTTATAGGGTGAGCTAACAAGGCTAATGAGACACAGGTGCAAACAATGAGTGCTGATGAGACCAGGCAGAGGATTATGGGGAATGGAGTCCTTGATAGAGTGGCAGTAAACTGAAATGGAGTGCCCTCTGGTTGTTATCAAGGGCACTTCAGCTGCTGATCGTGACTAGTAATAGTATTTATTAGTGTCTTGAATTTTATTTATATATTTTAATTTTGTGTTTCCATTTCAGTTTAAGTTTTGAAAAGGGTGAGTAAATAATAGAATTTTAAATTTTGGGTGAACTATTAATTTATTTTTATTTTTATTTTTATTTTTAATTTAATTTAATTTAATTTAATTTAATTTTTAATTTTTAATTTTAATATTATTTTAAGCTACCGTCTAGCAATTGGCAACCACCAAAACACGTTAGCAATATAGAGCAAGTTTTGCAAGTCCACTAAAAATCAATTCAATTTGATTCATTTTTCTTCATGTGTGTTAATAATGACTCTGCAAAATATTTGTACCTTTTCCAACAAATTTCTTTGTACGGATTCTTTTCAGCCCTGTTGTGTATTTATGGACTGCCGTCAAGGTTTTCACCTTCGCTGACTGAAAATAGCCTGTGTTCTGATAAATGTCCCTTCGGTTCAACGCAGCTCTTAAGTTGATTTCTGTTTAATGAAGTGTCTACTGCATGAACTCAAGAGTTAAGGGCTCCTATAACCTGTAAGATGACAGTGAAGACCAGCACATTCATCTCCACAACAAATCACCATGGGAACTACATCACACATGCGTATGGGGTCCTCCATGCTCGAGGAAGCAGGAGTGGTTTGGATGGAGGAGTGATGGATGGAGTGTTGATAATCAGAGAGCTGAGAAAGAGTGCTTCATCGCTCTCCCATCATTTTGATGATCCTCCTGTTTGATTACTCAGTTAGCCATGACACTGATTATATAACACTATACTTTGCACTATGCCGGTCTTAGCTTATGTCTGTTTTGTTTTAGGGTTGAATCAATACCAAACTTCAGGCTTTGGCATGATAAATGTTTTGACAGAATATGTCCACGTGTCCATATATTGTACTGTTCAAAAGTTTGGGGTCGGTAAGATGTTTTAAATGTTTTTGAAAGAAGTCTATAATGCTCACAAAGGCTTGACACAGTAAAAACAGTATCATTGTAAAATATATTTTAAAATGTAATTATTTCTGTGATGGCAAAGGTGAATTTTGCTCCAGTCTTCAGTGTCACATGATCCTTCAGAAATCATTCTAATATGCTGATTTGTAGCTCAAGAAAAATTTATTATTATTGCTGTTGAAAAGGTTGTGCTGCATGTGCTACTTTTGTGGAAACTGTGATTTTTTTCATGATTCTTTGATTAACTGAATATTCAAAACAACAGCATTTATTTGAAATATTTTTTTGCAATAATGTAAACGTATTTACTGTAACTTTGATCAATTTAATGTATGCTTGCTGAATAAAAGTGTTCATCCCCCACCCCACACCCGGCAAAAAAAAAAAAAAAATCTAAAACCATAAAATCAGACCACATAACCAAATTAAACTGGTTTCAGCTTGTTTTCTTTGGTTAACTGCCAAACTGTGATGGGAAAAAAATCTTCACACAGTAATTACTAGCAAATTTCACAAATAATTGCAAAGAAATTGCAAATATAATAATGAATTAAATGTGAAATTTTTGAAGTAGAAAGCCTGAAATAGTATTTTCTTGTAAAACATACTCCAAAGTCAGTTACTGAAATCTGTGAAACGATAATCATTTTGGTGCAATACAATTTTTTACCACTATTCCATATTATGTTCTCAAAGATCTCAAAGAAATCGTTTTTAATGCCAATTCAAACTGTTAACTTCAAACAGTACTCCAAAATATCCACTGACCCAAGGGCGTTTCCACCTCTAACAAGGCACTACCATCAGCCTCTGAGGAGGACCTCTTCTTCTACAGGCCTCTTACAAGACTCTCTAACAGGAAGAGAGAATGGGGATTTTCCCAGGTACAGGAGGCGCAGGTCGATGTGTGATATTTAATTAAAAAGCACTGCTGGACTGGAAACCAGGCTATTTTCAGTCACCTCACAGGGATGGAAACCTCTATAAAGGTCCCTAAAAGGATAGGCCATACAAAATAATAATAATAATTCTTCATTCCAAACCTGTATGATTATTTCTGCTGTGGAACACAAAATAAGAAATTTCGAAAAATGTTGAGAACCAAACAACATTGGAGCCCACTGACTTCCATTGTATGGACAAAATACTGAAAAAAATGTCCATTGTATGCACAAAATTCAGAAAAATTATTTTACATTCCACAGGAGAAAGTCAGTCATACAGATTTGCAATGAGAGTGAGTAAATGATGACAGAATTTTCATTTTTGGTTAACTATTCCATGTATACTAGGCCACAAGGAATTATTACAGGTGAAAGGCTGAATTAAAGGGGTCATATGATGTGATTTCAAGTTTTCCTTTCTCTTTGGAGTGTTACAAGCTCTTGGTGCATAAAGAAGATCTGTAAAGTTGCAAAGACTAAAGTCTCAAATCCAAAGAGATATTCTTTATAAAAGTTAAGAGTCAACCACGCCCTCCTAAAACAGCTCATTCTAACACGCCCCCACATGTCTACGTCACTATGTGTGAAGATTTGCATCACAAATGTTCACGCAAAGAAAGAAGGCATAACTTTTATTCTAGCTGTAATATTGAAAAGTGAGTGATTATGGTAAGGGGCGTTACATTTCCGACGCGTGCTTGTTGTGTTCGGCCAATCACAATGCACTGGTTCAGCTGGCCAATCAGAGCAGACTGTGCTTGTCAAAGGAGGGGGCTTTGTTGAAAACGACGTGTTTGAGAGAGGCGGGGCATAGAGGACCTACAATAATGTACAGTATTTGAAAAATAATGTGTTTTTTGAACATTAAAGCATGTCAACATATTCTGTTACACCAAATACACCAAATAATGATCTTTAAAATAGCATCATATGACCCCTTTAAGTTTGAGTGCCAGAAAAGGTACAAATTCAAAAGATCATTGTAAAAAGATCATAATGTTGTTTAAAGAAAGTCATTTTAAATTATCACACATTACTCACAAGCCAGGTGGTCATGCTTGCCTCTGAAAAACACAACTGCTGGTTACTTAAAGGCATATTTCACCATAAAATAAACATTCTATCATCCTTTACTCATGTCGTTCCAAACTTATATGACTAATTTCTCCAATCGAACACAAAAGGGGATCTTCTGAAGAAATAGGGTTTCTTTCCATAAAGAAAAAGCAGTGACCATTGGCTGTCAAGCTCTTGAAAGCACTGTAAAAATAACCTTAAAAGCAGTCCATACAATGCAAGAACTTCATTCCAAGACTTACAAAGCTGTACGATAACTTTGCATGAGGAAAAGGAAAATTAAATCATTATTTAATGTAAATCTTGCTCTCAAATCTCATCCACACTTCTGCATATTCAAAGTTGCAGAGTAAGAAGCAGTGGCAGTTGTATGAAGGTATTTTTGGTGCAAAACAACTGAGTGTCCGTGACAGCAGAATTTGTAGTTGTAGAGAATAGCCACACATGTGTATCAGTAAATCTGAAGTCACAGACAAAAGGCTGTCACGGACACTCAGTTGTTTTGCACCAAAAATACCTTCATACAGTTGGTATCATCAACAACGAACCAACTTTCACTGTCATACGTGCACAAATGGGTTTAGAAGGACATGAGGGTGAGTAAAAGATGACAGAATAATCAAATTTTGGGTGAACTATCCCTTTACGTCAACAATCAACCAAAAGCAAAGGCGTAGATTTTGTTTACAACCATAGCGTTTGACTATACTGTATATTTTAATACCAACCTCCAATAGCAAACCACTTGCGATCAGTTTGGACGAGTCTGTGGTTGAGACATCATCTCAGAACTTTCTTTATGTAAAAACTCACTGAAAATATTTCTGCTGATCTTGTACTTCTGGAAATATCAAAGCAAACCTGTATCCACGTATGCATTTTGTAAATTCATCCTGTTTGGACTTTGCTGGATCATGTTCTGAGAGATTTCTCACTTTCTCAAGTTCACAGACTAGACTCGCTGTTTGCCAGTGCCTATTATATCACTCTGACTGCACTATTCAGAGACACACACACACACATGCATAAG
Source organism: Sinocyclocheilus rhinocerous (assembly GCF_001515625.1). NCBI lineage: Eukaryota > Metazoa > Chordata > Actinopteri > Cypriniformes > Cyprinidae > Sinocyclocheilus > Sinocyclocheilus rhinocerous. Next base: position 622,119 of record NW_015655406.1, read on the forward strand.
CACACAGTCAGACAAGGCGAAAAATCCAGCGAGAGACTCACGCCTCCTTATAGTGCCTCTATCTACCCTTTATACATTTGTTCTATTCCTGAAAAAAAAAACGTAAGCTTCATGACCCAACAAATCTTATGTAATATAAACATTTCAGGGGGGAAAATGGTACACTTTTGCCTTGAGTTCAGATCGTTCAAGTATATACACATATATTCTCTCTTCATGCTGAATTTAATCCATTATTCACAACATCTACACCCTTCAAAGAAGCACAAGCAAGGCCATTTGATCTGGTTTGGAGGTGTTTCGCAAACACTATCCCAGTTTTACGCTCTACTGCAGCCAAATAAAGAGAGCTTGAGAAAGAGAGCGATATTTTGTAAAATAGTTGAGAATAATTCAATTTTAATAAAAGTAATTTAGAAAAAGCTACAAATGCATGTGTAAAGCAAACACAGACCTGTAAACCGAAATTCTGGCTTTGCCTCTGGCAACCTACACATCCTCATTGTCAAAAAAATCTGTTACCTAGGCAACAGGATCACGACAATAAAGCCCTGCTAGGGTAGAAACAAACGTAGTGATAGCAGAGAGTGGAGGCTGGATCGGTGAGACACATTTAAGTAATCCCAGACGCTTCTGTACTGATCCTCAGTGCCATCTCCACAGAAACACTCTGAAAAGCACAGCTGCAGGTCCTTCTGTCCATGGCCGTGTACAAATCACATATGGAACATTTGGAATTTTCTAATGTCCCTGAACATGAAACCAGAGAGATTTTGTAGTTCTCAAAATAGACGTTGTTGTAAATTATACGTCAACTGCTATTTCTGGTAATCAACAAGAGATCTGATGCAGTAAACAACAATTTTGCATGCTTTCAACCAGGGTTATTATAGTTAACTAAAACCATGGGGGGAAAAAAAGATTTTCAGTAATTAAAAAAACAAAATAAACATTAACTGAAAGAAAATAAACGTTATTTATTTTATCTATATGCAAAGGCAACATTTCTCGTTTTTATTTAGCTTAATTTGACATACTAAAATAACTGAAAACAAAACTAATTAATAAACATTTTTTTTCAAAAACACAACAAAAACAACATGAAGTGGAAACAGAAAATATAAAAAGAAAATCTAATTCAAAATATTAACAAAAATTCTAGTAATAATAGTAATGATGTTAAAATAATGCTGCTTTCGACAACAGTTTTTTGTTTGTTTGTTGAAGTTCATTGATTGAAGTCCATGTTCGCCTCTAAACTGTACTTTCATGCAAGAAATCAAAATGAAAGTCATTAAAACTGGAAAAGTGCAATTGTAATTGTAAGATACTAGTAGATTCTATTTT
>NW_015655406.1:623666-637031 GCF_001515625.1 Sinocyclocheilus rhinocerous
TCGACAACAGGTTTTTTTTTGTTTGTTGAAGTTCATTGATTGAAGTCCATGTTCGCCTCTAAACTGTACTTTCATGCAAGAAATCAAAATGAAAGTCATTAAAACTGGAAAAGTGCAATTGTAATTGTAAGATACTAGTAGATTCTATCAGACAGCAGCAAAAAAGAAAAAACTGCCATCAAAAGTCAGAAATCAAACATTTTTCTTCAGCTCCTTTAGAGATCAAATCACATGAGCTATGCTTTACTGTTATAGCTCTATATGATTATTGTATGTTAACAGTTTTATCTATTTTTATTTCACCTAAGGAATTTTAGAAGTATCATCTAAGACAAAGTTGATACTTAAATGATGTGTAACTGAGAACTCCATTAAGAGCTTTGAGCCTCTGAGTCATAAAAAAAAAATCTTCCTCTGGGTATAACAATGCTGTTCTAGTGCAACTGTAGTACTGTGTAGAAGTGTTTAGAGATATGTTTATGTAAGTAGCAATAGTCAGTAAGGTTTCATAAAAACTCTTTATAGAACCTGCAATGTTGTCTCTGATTAACCTCCCAATCTCAACAGAGTCAAGCCAGAGAGACAGTGTAAACAGCACCGGTTCAAATCCTGTCAGCACTCAGAATCGCTCCATTAGCTCACCGCTGCTCAAGAGGGTGAGATTTTTGTGGTCGACCTACATTTCTCATGCCTAGAGGACAGCTTCCAAAATCCAATTACAAGCAAACACTCCAACCATCAAGAGAGGACATTGTATAGCAAGCATAAATTTCACGAATCTGACTCTTTCATGGATGTCATATGTGGATTTTATCAGTTTAAACACAAAATATGGCAGGATTTGAGAGACCGGGTCATGAACTGCGGCAAAGTCCCTTTAAGGTAAACCGGTTCACTCAGCGGCTACAATGATAATGCCAGCTATCCATGGGCAGCTATACAATATGAAGGTGATCCAAGAGTCAAGGTTTAGGATGATTAAAAAAAGACAAATTCTGAGAAATGTTAACAAGCCACAAATAAGCAACAAATTTCACTATATTGTACTAGAATAACCAGACAAGCATCTGCCAGAGAGATAAATGAGAATGCTAATTGTTAAGTTTCAGAAGAACAAAAAAACAAGAACAATTGCACTTTAATCATTTTAATAAAATCTGGGGGGATATTTTCAGCTACATAAAACATTATATGAATATAGAACAATTTAAGCACTGAAAAAAAGTCATGCTTAAAGACCAAAACGTTTGCCTTTTTTCCCCATTTCATAAAATGTTTTTCTTCTTCTTAATTGTTAGTTAGCTGTGGTGTATCCCGCATTTGGAGTTTTTTCCTTATTTCACCTACAGTGCACCTTGATAAGGCACAGTAATGTTTAGATTTTTTAAACAATTATTTCAGATTACTACAAAAACTATTTTTCCTGTGCTCTGCTGGATGCACAAGCTAGAAATGAAAGATCACATTTTAGCCACAACAAAGTGAAAGTTCATATTTCAAGAGTTACCTAGGCTAGAAGTCTTAAAAACAGCAAAACTGCATGCTAATTTGTTTCTATTTATGTAACTTTTCCAAATAACCAGTGTGTGTTTTCTTGTATTACTGCCAGCTGGAATCAATTAATGTACAGACTTCAAACTTCGTTTTGCTAATAATTACAGCATCACGCCATGTCCTAACCAGGCACAGAGCAAGCAAACAATTCTGTCTAAAGCATGTCTTCCATATTACTGTGAGTTTTTGCCCACAGTGATGTCACTTGTGCACAATACTGCACCACACAGCTGTATAAAAAACATAAAAAAAACTTCTGATTGGCTTCATTATTAGAATGTTCAGCATTTTGAATTAATTATGATTTGTCATAGTTATGATTTTTCTTGCACGCATTTGCATACTGATTGGTCTTTTCTTTTATCATTTAACTATGTATATGTTATATGAATGCGAGTGTCATGGTTCTGATGCAGCATTTATTTTACACCAAAAAAATGTACACCAAAAGCTAAGCTTACTGAAATAGTCAACAATGTACTTTTGTTCCACTGCTGTTTTGGAAATGCAAATCTTCCAACATAAATTAAATTTGTTATGCGGTGTCAGAAAAATTGCATATCACAATTCGTTTGCGCCAAAGTAAATTCTAGAACAACAACAAAAGTTCCTCTGAATTGCTTTGGGCGCTCTCGCTGTGGTGAGTGGTGTCAAGGCTTAGTGTCAAGAGTGAGCGTTGCGTTGGGTTATTTTGGTTTTTACAGTGTTTCATAAAGCCCTGGTGTGTGATTATTACCATGGGCGGTCTGAGATACATTACAGTTGTGAATTTCACGTTTTTGCTATTGGCTTATAGGTGCCACTGTTGTTTTAGTGACCTTTTGTGTCTGACTTCACTCTCTCTTTCTCTAGCCCTTGTTCGCGTTCACTCGGCGCCTCTCCAGATCACTCATCGAATAAAAACTTTTACCTCCGAAACTTGCCGTCTCACAGCCAGCTAAAGTTTCCAGTATCAGACAGCCTCAGCACTGTGTAGAACTCAATATTGGATTGAACGTTCAGCTCTGAGAAGCGGACCGTATACCTCAAAAATAATGATCACCATTTCATTTTTAATAGTTCTTTGACAATCTCTAGACAAGTGAGAAGACTCCATCATTGATTTAAACAAGCACTCTGTCTCTGTATGGGTGTGGATAACTGTAGCTAAGTATACAATGGCTGTCTGCACTGCAGGCTAATGGCTTTAAAAGCGTAAAATATTGGGCCATATTTCAAATGGAGAGTAATTTCTGATGTTATTCTGTGTAATTGGGAGAGGTGGTGGTTGGAGTCAGCACTTATACATTTGTTCCATCAATAGAAGCAATATGTTGCTGACACCGAGATCCGCACTTTTACAGAAGCTTCTGGATACAGTAACTACACTAGAGTTCACGGGTCAGAACATGGAATTCTATTCTTTACTGCCAAAAGAAAATGTCCAAAAATAATATATTTTAAGGCTACAAGAGCGTGTCATCAGTCAGTACACTTAAAAGGACAATTTTGTACTTTATTTACTGTTAAAATGTGCATATTAGCACATATTATGTCCTGTATAGCTGAAGTGAACTAGTTTCATAATTGATGAACTTTGCAACACTAACACAGTTATTGAACTGAAATTAAACAACACTGAACTAAATTGAGCTGAATAATTATCTTCCGTAGAGCTGCTTTACAGCTGAACATTAACAATATTATTTCCTGTTAATTAATGTGGCGTTGCTTTGAAACAATCTGTACTTTATTCATATGCTACATTCAAGGATACAAAACAATTATGACATTTTAAAGAAAAATAGGTAGGAATGCAGGAATTTTCTTTATGAATTTAAGTTAATTTGCCTACAAAAGCAGTCCGCAGCAGTCATACATACTTTATACACTCAAATAAATGCATAGTATTTTTAAGAACTTAAAAGTGCAAAATTGTTAACAAAAGTATGAGCTAGTTTACTTCCAGTAGTAAGTGCCTTACTGTAACTGTGATATTTGCTTTGCTGTAAAAAAGGGACAAGATTAAATTATTTTTCCTGACAATCAGAATTATTTTATGTTGTCAATAGAGCCTAAGCTATATTGAATATAGAACACTGATTAAATTTTTCCAATAAGCTTCAAATTTCTAAATTGACATCAAACTTGTGAACACCAAATAGAACAGCTGCAGTTTTAACATGGTACATCATGTACACATCTTGGTCTCTTCTTATATGGTCTTTGGTCTCTATAAAACTACATACTAATGCAGAATCGGATCCTTCTTTAGACATACCATTTCACTGATGTGCCTACAGCCAAAACCAGACAATGCTACGACCTTGAGACCTTGTTTACAGCACAATCCCTTTTAAGGGAGGTGTACGATCAAATAGAGAGAGACAGAAAGAGAGGAAAATACAACATGATGGTATCTATCTAGAAGATATGATGGGTTACAGCAGCTCTCCATGTGAATGTCACACTGGATTTCTTATGAGTCCATGGCTGCCTCATGGATTTTGACACCCACACCCTCCATTCCGCATTAATTCTGACTCCTATCAACCACAGCAGGAGTTTGGCCGCTGGAACTTTGGAACTTTGTGAGGAACTGGATCAGATGTGATGAAAAGAATGTCTTCTGCTGTTTGGCCTGTCTGTGTATAGAATGTAAGCATCATTGTGTTGTATGCATCTACATACTGTGTTGGCACTTCGAGTGTCTCTGGGTTCTTTCCATTCGATTATGCAGATTACACAGGTAGCACAGACATGAGCGTTGACATCTGCTGGAGGTGCACTGCTTCAATGACACAGTATGATAATAGCGCTTCCAATACAATATCTGCTATGACAAAAACACAAGCTACTGCAAAATACAGCAAAATATATTACTTTAAATACAGTTAACAATACATTTTGGTGTAATTACTCAAAAAAAAAAAAACTGAATAAAAAAACAATTGAATTATTTGAAGAAAAAAAACAGCTTTTTTTATTAGACGTTTAATTCAATGTGTTGCTGTTTTTTTGCAATGATTTGTGACCTTTAATAGCAATTTCTGTTTCAGAGTAAATACTAAACCATTTTTGTCAGTGCATACATTGCAAAACATAATTTAAAAACAGCCTGCAACAATAAAAACGTATCTTTAATAATAGCAGGTGCAATAATAAAATAATTGTTTTACAAAAATGTAAATATCCATCCAAAACCTTTAGAAAATGTTGGTATAATGAATATAAAACACACAAATAATGATTAAATTAAATGGAAACAAAATTAAATGGAAAAATATTATGGATAATTATGATTAATCAATAATTGAAAAAACATGGTTATTTGGATATGTAATGTAAATATAACGTAAAAGTATATTTTTTTAAAATCTAAATTACCTAAAAAAAAAGTCATTGTTTGTTCAGATGTATAAGTAGCTTGCAAATAAATAAATCTGTAGCACAAACTGTAGCCAATTTATTACTTACTGTGAAAAATGCATGTACCTCTTTCCTTTGATATCACAGATCCCAAAAGCCTTCATGTCCAGACGTTATGATGATTTATTCATTCTTTTAAAAAATGCCTGTGTAAACACAGTAGATCATAGCAACAGCAATAGATTTTATGAAAGCTTTCCTGACTAAAAGTACTACCCAAAATGCATATTCATAGACTGACTTTGATTATAGACACACTGAAAAAAATGACCGTGAATTTAACGGTAAAAGACTGTAAAAATGCTACAGTAAAAAACCTGTTAAATGGTTAATGGTAAATTCCCCTACTATATATGGTGAAAACTGTACTGGACATTACATGTAATTTTACGGTAGTATACTGTTTTTGGAAGTGAAAAAGACCGTATAATTTACAGTGAATAACAGTAAATTGACATTCCCAGAATTCCCTGCGTTACATTTCAAATTTGATGTTTTTTTGTTACCTATGTTTCTTCTTAGTTTTTTTAATGGCAATGGAAGAGGTGGTGGGATGACCAAGGGCACTTTGTAATGACTTCAACCAAAGCAAGAGGACTGAAGACTGTTAGTGGCACACTTCCTCACATTTCAAGGGTTTATATACAGGGAGGGTGACAGATACTAGAGGGGATTATCAGAGGGGCATAAAAATATGCAAGCCTTGATGAGATCTGGTGTCTTAATCTCAAGTGACAGTTCGAGACAGTGTGACAGCCAAGATTTATATTTTCAACTGACATCATTTCATTTTCAGTGATGAAATCTGTATTTTGAAACATCCTTTTTCAAAAATCTTTGCCGTCTGGTGACTGACCTACATTTTGAGCATTTCGAACAATGCGCACATAGCTGCAGTTTCTAAAATATTATCATTTGCTGATAACTTCATCACTGCTTTTAATGTTTTTTTTTTGCTTCTATTTTAAACATGGCACAGAAAAACAAAACACTCCACATTCAAATAGTAATACAGGCCCGTAGGATCTGCCCTGGGATGAACCCTGAATTCAGGCCAAAACTCGTCACTTCAACAACAATTTCCTCTGTTTTTTTGGTCATTTGGTTTCATAACAATGCTGACATGAGGAGAAAATGTGTTAAAGTGGATGGCTTACAAATATGCTCTCCGTTACATGATTGATAGTTTTGAATTAATGAGTTTGAAATAAAAAAAGGCAATTAAAATCATTCATACAAAAATCAGAGGGGAGCGTTCTGCAATTCACGTTGCTGTTTGGAGTTTCATTTAATATCAACACTATTAAAGGAAAATATGGGAAATCTTGATTACAAAACTTGCCTTAAATGTTTGTTGAGGTGAAACATTTATGCTTTGGCAGCACCATGAAACATACTTAATCTTCATATTGGGAAGAAAAGAGTACATTTTCGATCACGGCAGCAGCAATTCACTGAATAATGGAAAAAAGTGTTAAAGGAACAGTTCACCAAAAAATTTATAGTTAGAGGACTCATATTTTAGCCGGAAGCAGCGGGTTTAAGTTAGAATGTGTTAATGATGGATTTGTTTCTTACAAACTTGCACCTTTTCACTACACAAGACGTTAATTGATGGACTGGAGTTGTGTGGATTACTTGTGGATTATTGTGTATTTTTATCAGCTGTTTGGACTCTCATTCTGACGGCACCCATTGACTGTAGAGGATCCATGGTGAGAAAATAATGTTATGGTAATTTCTTCAATATGTTCTGATGAAGAAACAAACTCATTTACATCTTGAATGGCCTGAGGGTGAGTACATTTTCAGCTAATTTTCATTTTTGGGTGAACTATTCCTTTAAATCAGGCATATATCCAGACAAGCAGCCCCTGATTACAGTATGCTAGATTGCAGTAGTCAACTGTATCACAACCAAGCACTCAAAACTGGCCTACAAATTAAATTATTGGTGTGTTTGCGCCACTACCAAATTAGCAGATTTGTTTTGTGAATTGTGTAAAATAATGCAGACAGTGCAAGCAATTAACAACGCTGTCATCAGCACAATTCATTCTTAATGAATTCCCACTTTGTGTCTTGCAGATTTTAGTATTTCAGTAAACACATTATGTAACATAATTTTCCTCATGTCAGCAAGACGTAGAGAGATTATGAGCAACATTATCAAGTTATCGTTCAACAAACCTGCAGGGATTTGGGTTCAAGACTCTGATTTGAATGCGAGTGGGTTTTCAGAACATATCATTATATGCATGACTCAACAGACTTCTAATGAGCGACCAGAGTAACCAGTGGAACAAAAGGACCCATACTCACACTGACAGTACTTTATTCCCTTGGCATTACTGATAAACAGAAGAAGAAGAAGGTAATGTCAGAGCACAGGATGGCATATGAGAAAGCAGCAATTTTATTTGCATGACATATGGCTAATCAGAACACCATGACATTTTGCTGCTGTCTGCATTCTTTTTTGCATTTTGCCGCAGGGCAGGTAAACTGCTCGCTTCCAGGAATTAGATGATCTGAGTCCTTGTTAGGGTGTGCCAGGACTGCCAACTTTTAAGTTCAACTAGTACTGTGTTTTTATCATATAAGCATGATGATTATATGGCCATTGGCAAAACTTTTATTCAAATTCTGAACGGATTATATTTAGCCTAGAAAGTGCAAATAACCCTTCCTTTACAATTACCAAAAAGGTGTCATTTAAGTCAGTTCATCGCCATCTCAAAATGTTCCTTTATAAACAATGAACCTCTTATTTACATTGTGTTACAGTGAGAGGATTTGCGAGTGTTCAGAACAAAATCCGACATTTAGCCGGACTCATTTGAATGGAATGGCCAATCAGATGTGTTCAAGAATGAACAGATATGTCTGTGATTGGCTACAATGCTCAACGCTACAAAAACACATTGTAAATAGAAACGTTTGATGTTCTCCAGAGCACAGACACAAATACGAACTGGAGCGTTTGCCAAATCTGTTTCGCCAATATCCTGATATTACATTTTCAACTTGTAATACAACCACAGGACTGAACTTTTTTGAGTGAGACAAATCAGTCAATAAAACTAAATACCACAGACTGCTTCACATCCATTGCTCATACTTACATATGTTTGTGCTATTGTTTTCCCTCCAAAGTGATGTCACTTCCTGGATGATGTCATTAAGGCCTTTAGTTTAAGGGATACTGCAAAAAAAAAAAAAAATTTATTAAAAAATGTAAAGTGTTAATTTGCGATATTGTGATAAAATAAAAATATAAATGACACTAATTAAAAATGGTGAGTTTTTATCCAGTACGTTATGACATGCATGCAATGTGCTGCATGGTAGGAATGACCAGCTACAATATTACAGAACCTATTTGAAAAGAAAACCTGCAGTGATCTTCAACATGCTAGTCAATAACAACCATTGATTTACAAAGTGCTGTGTCTCTGAAGTCACCCGTCAATGTTAGACAGCTTCAGGCACTCAAATGCAAAATGTGTTGGTTTGTCTTTAGATTTAATAAACTATGTTCTAGCTCGAATAATTTGCTCGACATCTGCAGCAACTTTGAAAGTTTATAGCATCATGCATCACGAATGGCTGCTTTAACAGTTAATGATGAATATGATGAGGCTAGCTAATGATGCCTCATATGCAGGGTTTTGTGTGTGTGTGTGTGTGTGTGTGTGTTTTCTGACTCATTCATGAAATAAAGAATACAGACTATAATTAATATTGACTTATTGAATTTTGCTTGCACTTCTGTAACAGAATCTTCTGAATTTCTTGCTGCCAAACATCCTCTGGCTCAGCCTGCTACAGTAGCCATGCCCCAAACTCTTGCTATTGACTGCACGGAGAGATGCAAATACATAGGTTGACAGGCAAGAAGGACGTCCTATCATTGCATTAGGACAGAAAATTGCCTATCCTAGCTTTACACTAAAGCCCCCGATTAACTTTGTTCTAGCGTTTGTCAAATGGTGATGGAAAATTCGCGAATTGGAGTGAAGAATAGTCTTTTTTATTCTTACCTTTATTGTCCCACGAAAAGTTCATTTACAAATAGTCCTACTTGATAGTACAAACTGCAATAATATGAAAATGCGCAATGCTAGAGTCATTATATAAACATGGAAAGTGGTGCGTCCGTCCAATCAATGACATTGACACAGCAAATTCTGCAAATAAGAATGTTAACCCGGAGTTTAGGGATGTACATTGTGAAACGTCAGTTTATGAAAATGCAGGATTAATTGTTAATCCTAATCGGTAAAATTATGAGCAGTGTGAAATGTGATGCAAGATAACCTAGGATCCCAGAATGACCCAGGATTAACTATTCCAAGTGTGCAAAACTCGGCAGAATGTAGCAAAATATCACTAAGCTAAAACTCTCTGTTTATATTTTCTCTCTTTCCTCCACTGCTCATAAGAGACCTCTTCAATCAAAAAAATTCTCTCCAGCATCTGACATGTAATTGAAATTCAGGGGTAAAAGATAAACTATGTGAGATTATGATTTTGAAGGCGCACCGCTTGTTCATTTTACCTATGTTACTGGAAATAGAAATCTATAAAAAAACATTTAAAAAATGACGTCATTACTGAACTCATGCATAAAAGTATTCATGCTTATGAGAGGCGTGCTGACGGGTTTATATAATATAATTATTGACTGGTACAGAACCAATAGTACCCATGCAACTCTTCCAGCTTCAGTTTGATGCCTACAAGAGCCCTTATCTCCCTCTGCAAACCCACAAGGGTCAGGGGTGTGTGTGTGTGTGTGTGTGTGTGTGTGTGAGGGGTACTTGACAGGTGGCAGCGCAACCAGCTCCCCGTATTAAATATGGATGTGAATGTGAAGAGCGAACTTGTTGGTGTAATATTGCAGCAAATCCATCACATAGGTAAGAGTACCACTGTTGTTTTCCCAGCAGTCATAGACTGTGTCTGTGGGGTCGAGAGAGAACATAGGTTATATGGGCTTAAAAACAGTATGGTCTGTTTGAGTGAAGGAACAACACTGACTTCTTTTAAGATGATTGGAGCACACAGTAAACATATCATGTTACACATAATCACATGTGTTTTTATGAGATTGTGTAGCTTGCATTTGCAAAAGAGAGTGGCTTCTTTAGATCTGTAAAAAACCCTTTTGGAAGAAAAAGAAAAGGCATTTTTTGATTTGACAATTTTTCAAACAAATTATAATACAACGTGTATGAGCTTTATGGGATCATTTTATGATACTTGTATGGAGCTTTTACTTTTTTGAAGCTTGAAATCTTTAGTCCCCATCTATTGTAATTGCATGGAAATTAAGATTTTTCAATTTTCTTCTTTTGCATTCTGTCATGGAATTATTTTTAGCAGATGTTTAGACTCATTCTGATGGCACCCTTTCCTTGCAGAGGATCCATTGGTGAGCAAGTGATGCAATGCTAAATTTCTCCAAATCTGTTGTGATAAACAAACAAGCTCATCTTGGATGGCCTTAGGGTGAGTACATTTTCAACAAATTTTCCTTTTTGGGTGAATTATTCCTTTAAGTTAGAGAACATCTGCTTGTCTACTGTCATTAGTTAAATGATGTGAGTAAACCAAGTGTTTTTGCGCTGAAAACAAAACCTTTAAAACCTCTGTAAGTTTTGACAGGAAGTTTGGTATTGATAATGGACAGAGAAAGTTAGCAGTTATTTATAAACTGGAATGATGCTTCTGCTTTTATGAAGGGCAAAAATGCAGTTCTTTTAACCTTTAAATTGTTGAATACTGGACAGATTACATAAACCTCAAGCCAGGAAAAATCTTTTTTCAGCCAGGTGGTTATGCTGTACGCCCTTGTCTTATGTCCTTGTATTTACAATGTGATCAAGTGAATGGCTGCAAAATTAATTTGGCACAAATTATCATTGCATGTTGCATCTGCAAATAATCGATGTTCACAAAAAAAAAAAAAAAACACAAAATTTTTATTCGGATTCAAATTATTTTTAAAATCTTACCTATATATTATCTTAAAGCTTCTGTCAAGAAATAATAGTCCACTAAATCTAAAAGCAATTGGCCTAGCAGCAAAACAAACACTTATTCCACTAATATGAATACCATTATTCTCTGAGGTCATTTGCACTAACAGAGTTGCCATGGACGGTGGTGAATAGGAAATATCTCTCCGCTGGTTGCCTCTGCTCTTCGTTTTGACATATAAGAATCAAGTATTCCAGGGAGCTGTGATAAACAGAAATGTTGTATAGAAGGGAACAGAAATAATACAAACCATAAAATATGCAGAAAATTGAGAAGCATCCATTATTATACTATATAACATTGTATGCACATGCATGTAAATACATTATACAATTGTACAGAACAATGTGCACATCTGTAAGTCTTCTGCTTATTTCTTACTGTATATTACTTTATTTTGTCTTTTTTAATTATTTTGTCTTTGTCTTTTTTTTTCTCTTGTGTTATATATGTAAGCTCCTGTAAACCATAAATTCCTTGTGTGTTTGCGCACATTTGGCAAATAAAGTTAATTTAGCATCTGATTTTGTTTCTATAGGAAGAAAAAAAGAAATAAACTGAATTGTATGAATGTATGAGTGAATAACAACTTACTTGATATTATAAATGCATTAAAGTAACATCTCTTGAGATGTTTTAACCAGTGAGCATATTGTGTACTTGTTAGCATTACAAAACAATTCTTTCCTTTGTATATTTATTGAAGCCAGATCTGTCAGATTTCAATCTGAAAAGTACTAAACTGCATTGGTGACAGTAACAACAACTACAGTACCTGCGATATTTCACATTTCTATGTTATAAACACCCACACAAACATACAATGAAATGAAGTCTCCTTTTCCAGCATAACCCTCAGTAACCACTATTCATTCCTAAGATTGTCTTGATTATTTATTTTATTGAAATCCAGATCGCCCATCAAATTTGATTAACATGCTCAAAAAACCTGACTGCAGCTGATTTTCAGACAGGTCTTTGAAAACGTTTCCTAATTTGTTAGAGAGGGAAAATTCTGACTCATCCAGCAAACAAGATTGGTTTTATGGAACAAATTGTTTTCAAATGCTGCTGAATCAACCCATATTCAACCTGTTTTTGCACAGTCATTGTTGCCTATTGTATCGCTCATGTGCTCAGAGACCATAACTCTATTTGCACATTTACGTGCATAGCATTTCACTTATTCATGTAAAAGTGATGTGATATTTGCATCACTATTGTATAGTTATATAGATCCATATTTGGAATAAACATGCAATGTCAGTATTCATAATTTAAACATCTGCCTTTTTAACTGTGAAAACTTTCACATTTTGGGAAAATATAAATAAAAAATATCCCACCAGAAGCAAAACATGACCTCTGACATCATGTGACCAGGATGAAGTACTATCTAATCAACCGACACTTTACTATCCATTTTGCTATCATTTCAGAATATAAATATATAAATAAACATGCAGGATGCATCTACAGGAGGGAAGTTTGTTTTGTTTTTTTATCGAGGAGCTGACAGAAGCTCCAGCAGAGTGAGCCTTGGTTTTTTACAGCCTTTACTTCTCCCAGCACCTGTAGAACTTTTGTTTTAGAGCTCAGTAATGAGTGAGTCAGAGCAACACTGCTGGAACGGATCCCTACGAATCATAACCCAAACCTGGACGTGTTTTCAAACTCTCACACATGCCGGAACGTCTTTGATTCTCTCCTCCTGCCTCTCTGTCTTTCTGAGTTTGCTCTGGAGCTGTCTTTCTCTCGAACACAACAACCTAAACCAAATTTCTCTCTCTCTCTGCTTGTTTTTGACTCACTAGCCTCATCGATCTCTCTTTCTAATACCAGCAGCATAAATTTATCACGCCAGCTAATGTAATCAGAGTTGATTTCAGTCTTGTACAATTAAAATTCATCATCAGAATCAAGCATGTATCATCACACAAGCAAAGCCATGTGACATTAATGACTCAAATTATGAGCTTTGTTACAAAACCAAGTGAGCTGCCTACCTAGAAAACATTTTAAGGAGCTTACAACACTGCAAAAAATACCACATTCTTAGAGGAATAGTTCACCCAAAAATGAAAATTTGTAAAAAAAAATAAAATAAAATAATAATAATAATAATAATAATTTACTCACCCTCAGGCCATCCAGCATGTAGATGAGTTTGTTCATCAGAGCAGATTTGGAGAAATGTAGCTTTACATCACTCGCTCACCAATGAATCCTCTGCAGTGAATGGGTGCCAACAGAATGAGAGTCCAAACAGCTGATAAAAATATAATAATAAATATTAATAATTTGTTCCATTTATAAAGTGCTTTTCTAGACACTCAAAACACTTTGCATTGTGTGTGT
>NW_015655406.1:637126-699807 GCF_001515625.1 Sinocyclocheilus rhinocerous
CTATTGCTTTAATTACTATCTTTGTGGAGGGTTTTTTTCTCATTAAAAAAAAGGCAAGGTTCTCTTTAAGTTATTGTAACGTGGGGAGCGTGACGACGGAGTTGGATCCAAGTGCAGGCTTTATTTAAAAGAGTGGTCAAACAGGCAGGGTCACACACCAGCAAACAGGTATAATCTAGGGCGAGACAAAAGAGTAATCCACAAAACAGGCGAAGGTCAGGGCAGGCAGCAAACAATCCGAAACGTGGTAAACAGTCCAAGGTCAAGAGACAAGGCTAGGCAAGAAAACAAAGAACTAGGAAGGTCAGGGCAGGCAGCAAACAATCAGAAATGAAGTAAACAGTCCAAGGTCAAGAGACAAGGCTAGGCAAGAAAACAAAGAACTAGGAAACACGGAAAGACACAGGAACTAGGGAACGCAACAGGCTAACAATACTCAGCAATCTCTGTGTGTGCGTGTGCACGCTTTATAGTCCTCCTATATGTGACAGCTGTGAACTGATGAGTTCTGATGAGTCCAGGCAAAGGATTATGGGAAATGGAGTCCGGGGTGAATGGCAAAGGTACAGGATGGAGTGCCCTCTAGTGGAGCTTGCGGGAACTCTAGCTGGCAATCGTAACAGTTATGTACAAACGTTTATCCAGTAACGCTAATAGATCGTTTATTCAGTTATCTATTCTTAAATAATGTTCTCAAAATGTAGCATAAAAACAATATTTATACATTATTCATGTTCTTTTTAGAAACTTACGTTCCCACAATGTTTGCAGAATGACACATTGTTTGCAACGTTTAACATTTGTATGTCAAATAAAAAATATATTTTTAAAACAGTTGCAAAGCGTTCAGAAATTTGTATGTTTGTATCTCAGTAAATGACTCTGTCTGTCTGTCTGTCTGTCTCTGTCTGTCTGTCTGTCTCTCTCTCTCTGTCTCTGTGTGTGTGTGTGTGTGTGTGTGTGTGTGTCTGTGTGTGTGTGCGTGTTGAGAGCGCAAAGTTCTAAATCTGAGCTGTTAGAACATGATGAAAGGGTTCAAGGCTGCAGGTTGTGACTATGTGGCGAGAGCAGCTCACTATTCATCTCTGCTCACCTAGTAGGAAATTCTCTTTCTCTCTCCCTCACTCACACACTTTTGACACTGGTGCAGTACGAGCTCACAATCAAAGGCTGCATCTTCTGGGAATTTATTTAGGTTCTTTTATCTTGTAACAGAGGAAGTGAGCGAGGGACATGGGAGGGAAGAACAACGTTATGTTTGTTTCCCCCTGTTTTATTTGTATTGGCTTCTGTTGTTGGAATAAGACTCCACTACCTCTGAACTTATAGTTCTTTGTGGCTTTTGTTGACTTGGATCTCTCTTTCTTTCTCGGCACGTCTCTGTCAGACAGACATTGTCGGCCAACAAGTTTTGTAATTGCACAGATATACAATCAATTCAGTATTGCAGGTTTCATAGTCTGAATATTCATAACAGAATATAATGCATAGTGACTAGGAATCATTTACTAAAACTGTAATACAGTAATATGGAAAGACATGAACACACTAAAAAAACAATAATTTAGCTTTAAAAGCAAATATTGGAGTTTAAACGGCATAATTTTTTTTTAAACAGTAAGAAAAGCGCATCTCATTTAATGTTTGCTCCATTATGAAAGGGCTTTTACTGACCCCTAGTGTTCATCTGTAGCTCAAGCTCAAAAGGTACAGTTTGTATTTTTTGTGACGTTTAAAATGCGAAGACAAATATAACGTCAGTCTTGTCGACTCACATTTTACTACAAAAATCCTGTCCAAACAAGTAGTGTACAATTGTAATTTTTCAATAAAGTTTCCTTATACAGACCCATTGTCATTACGTAAGAACAAAAACTGTTTTTAATATAATTTTAATTTTCAAAGTCCACCAAATACTAAGAAATACAGAAATTCCTTACATAGTATATGAAAATTACATACCCATGAGAAGAAATAATTTCACTACTTGCAACTAAATATTCATTGAGACTGATTTTGCAATTAGATAATGTTCCGTTAATGCATTCATGTAATATTCAGTATTCATGACAAGCTACATTAGTCATATGGCTGGTTGGTGGTACTACCCAAGATAATTCAAGTGCACACTAAAACTGGCACCTTTGGCAAAATTAGATTTTATTTAGGGATGTGCGTCACAGATATCAAATTCTCACTCATTTCTACAGGCTCTATAACTGCAGCACAGTGATATATTCAGCTCAACACCTTTGAACGCTGACTCATCCCAAACATTGTGCACTGAATCCTTTTTCTGTACAAGCATCTGATATAATCATAAACCACATACCAAGTAAAGGCTCACTGATTACAGATATCTTCAAAATAAAGTGGTGCAGACCAGGATTTTCTGTATTTGATTGTAATAAGAAAATACAGAAAATTATTCACATAAAAAAAGTAATTGTTTCATAAATAAAATATACATCCTCTACAACTGAAATATGATATTCTAATGAGGGCAGTGCTTGAGTGTGAAACTTAAATGTGTGTTAACACTTTCAGTGCTCTCACTGTTGACTTGATTTCAAAATTATGCACAGGTATCTCACAAAAGTGAACATTTCATGAACAATAGACTTCTACTGGGAGTTTAATGCTTTGTGTTGGAAAATACTGCACATACAGTACAAGGCCAGAAGTATAGTAACTAAAAGCACAGCCATGAAGTGCTAGACAGTATTGACCCAATGGCAAATGTTGTGTCTGTCTGTCATATGCAATATATAACATGTCATATGAACTACATATAAACATAACTCAAAAGATTTCCAATATTTATGTGTCATTCTGGCACATAATGGGCATGGACTTTGGAACGGAATACTTGTTGAAAACTTACTTACCCTTAAGCCATCCAAGATTGTTTCTTCATCAGAAAAGATTTGGAGAAATTTAGCATTACTTCACTTGCTCACCAATGGATCCTCTGCAGTGAATGGGTGCCGTCAGAATAAGAGCCCAAACCGCTGATAAAAACATCACAATAATCCACAAGTAATCCACATGACTCCAATCCATCAATTAATGTCTTGTGAAGTGAAAAGCTGCGTGTTTGTAATAAACAAATCCACCATTAAAGTGTTTATAGATTATTGTGATGTTTTTATCATCTGTTTTGTCTCATCTAAAACATCTGATAAAATAAACTCATCTACATCTTGGATGGCCTAAGAAAAATTTCAACAAATTTTCATCTTTGGGTGAATGATTCCTTTAAAATGGTACTGTTAAAATAGTGTTCTAGCATGCTGTTTCAAACCTAGACACTGTTGTGTCAGCAAGGCCTAAAACGCAAGTATCGAACCATTTGGTCAATCAGCTAGAGACTGAGCCTGCATCATCGGCATCTGACGAATCGTATTCATCAGCAGAGTCTGTTAGGGCAGGGTAGGGGCGGGGCTGGTCCAGATTGACGTATGTGACCTTCAGGCTGATGTAGTGCTCCCCCTCCAGGCTGGACAGAATACTCATCACTGCGGACACTAGCGTGGAGAAGGTCGGTCTCCTCTCAGGGTCAGGGTCCCAACACTGTAACATAATGGCGAATCTGCAGATACAGAGGTGATGGTCAGTCATCTCTCAGTTGGGAAAAGTCCAATCAGGCATCAGTCAGGCATATGAACTTCAGTCACACACATTCAGTTTCCACTGCTGAACCTCACCACCGGTCATGTTTCCACATCCTGTTGCTACACTCTGAGTCACTACACTCTTTTACTGTGTTCTACAGTTTCCAAATCTTTACAAAGAAGTGATGTGGATGTATCATGATATGTGTTCAAAACAACAACAACAAAAAAACTGTGATATCATGATACCATAGTTTGTATATTTTTCACAGCAACAACCACACAAAGGTTTGGTTAGTGATTGCTGGAAGTTTCTCAAAGTTTACAAAGTTTTGCAGTGTCACTTGGGGAACACTGAAAACTATGTTGGTTTTTAAATATTTCCCTCTGTCTGGAAGTGAATGATGATTAACTCTCTGGGTGCAGTGCTCGAGGTGTTGGATAATTGAAGGGACATTCACAATAACCTTTCGGTTGACCTTTTCCACTGCTCTGAATACTGAGTAAGCTTTAAACCCTCTGAACCTCAAATGGTGGAAAAACACTAAACTGAGTGACAGCTACTTAAAACCATTGCATTTCCAAAAGGCCATGTCACTCTCTCTTGCATTGTGGAACAATTTCCAAAAACAAATGAAAGAGAAACCTACTAGAGAACAGAACTGGCTTCAGTAAACCAACCAAACTTTCTACTTTTGTTCCACATTTTGATTAACTGAGAAGAGTAATAGGGATATAAATATATATTGCAGAAAAATGGAGAATCGTACAATGGATCTGGACAATATTGTGGCTGAGGCAGCCGTCGGCCCTTCAGGAGGTAATGTGTGACGTCATATGGGTCAACTTCAGGGTACGGACTGGCTCCTCGTGTGAGCATCTCCCACATTAGAACCCCAAAAGACCACTACAGTAAAAGACAGAATAACAGTGTTAAGAAGAACATATGACGACTCCTTATTGTAATCCAGTGGTTAAAGTAACCATGTTTCTCACCACATCTGACTTGGTCGTGAACTTCTGTGTCTGCAGGCTCTCAATGGCCATCCATTTGACGGGTAATTTGGCTTTCCTGTGGTCCTGGACGCTGTAGTACTCCTTCTCCAGCACATCTCGGGCCATTCCAAAGTCGGCCACCTTTACGGTGTAGGATTCATCAAGCCTGAGAGAACATTGGTTCAGTCAGTACCAAATTCACAGTTGTCTGTTGCGCTTCAGTGTGCATTTACATACATAAGCAAAGAACAGTTCGTAGGTAAATTTATCTAATTGAACATACCGGTTTGGAGCCCTAAAGGCCCTGATATAGAAGTAGTAAAATAAAGTTTCGAAACACCTGAGCAGCATCATACCGTTAGCTAACATCCTGAGATGAATATGTAAAATGACAGAAACCAGCAGTTAAGAAAGCATCTGATCATAGCGATGTGGATATGTTTGCATGAGATCTGCAATTCAGCTCTCCAGCCAGATCAAGTCACGTAACATTTATTTATAGCACTTTATACAACAGATTGCTTTAAATCAAGCAGCTTTACAGTATTAAACATGAAAAAACAGTGTCAGTGTAGCTTTCGATTAGAATTGCAACTTTGATTTCTACTATTAAGCAGGTCTCCAGCGTGTTCACATTTTTACTCGCATCTGACCTTAATGGATTAAACAGAAGAAAAAAAAAACTGGATTTCCATGTCAAAGAAGGCCGGCTTCATGAATGTAAGTGCCATGGACCAATGGTAGTTCGAAGGAGTTTACCAGCTGAACTTTTCCAGAAAGTTCGCTTTGGCAAGCTGTTTGGAACTCCCGAAACTAACTACAAACAAACTTCATTTGGTCTGATTTTGTTTGAAATTATGTCACTCCAGTTCACTTGAAGTATATCAGGGCCTTAATGCAAAATCTTTGTGCATGCAAAACTCACATGCAATTGCGTGCTGCCAGATCCCGGTGTACAAACTTCTTTTGTGCCAGATATTCCATTCCTTTAGCAACTTGGAGCCCGAAGCCAATCAAATCCTTAACTGTTGGATTCTAGGGTAAGACAACAAATCTACATAAGACTTATATGTAACAGGCACACATTGAGTTTGTGTAATTTTTGGAAACATCACTACTGGAGCTTCTGCAAAGGTCATGAGCTTGATTCTGAGCTGTGCAGGAGGTCATGTTGTGAAATCCATCCACAAATACAAACCTATTGTGCAAGGCAAAGGTAAAAGGGAAAATATGTAACATATTTGATGTGTTAAGAGTTTACGTTCTAGCAACTGACCCTCTTCTCACAGCGAATGAAGTGACGCAAGTCTCCGTGTTTCATGTAAGGTAAGACCACCAAGGGAAGTCCCTCTTCAGGAAGCAGGATACCCAGCAGAGAGAGAACATTACTGTGATGAAATCCCTTCATCAGAATGCCCTCTTTCAGAAACTGCTCCACCTCTTCCACATCCGTTATTCCTACCAGAGAGAATGTGAGAAAATACAGTTGCAAGTACACATTTATATTATTTAAGCCATTAAAGTCAATTTACCTTTAGAGATCAGTCTTCTAAAAAAACCTCAAAATGTTGTTTAAAAACCTTTGCATAAACCACTGCTACATTTATGCATTTGGCAGACACTTTATCCGAAGGAACTTCTATTGCATTCAAGGTACAGTACACATTTAATCAGTTTATGCATTCCCTGGGAATTGAACCCATGACCTATTGTTGCTAAAACCACAATCAAGCAACAGGAACACTGCTTCTGCTACAGCTATCAGCCACCCAATTTTAAAGGCAGCTCATTGTGAGAAATAAATGTTTTTGTTTTTTTTTATCAGGCAGGTAATCCCGAGAGGGTAGTTCAGTTCTTCATGAGTGTCTTTATGAGCTCTTTTCATTGAAGAGTTTCTTACTGTTAAGAGATTTCACAGCACAATGGATTTCTCTGTTGTTGTGGTCGGTGAGGTAACCATGGTAAACTGTCCCAAAGTGTCCTACAAAAAAAGCATGTTTATTAATAGTGGCAATAAACTTTGTTCAAAATATGACCTTATTCCCTTTTCTTGTAATAGCTTCTTTTTTTTTTGAGAAATGAAGCAATATCATGTTCTAAACCCTGGATGTTTGTGGTTAGTAAGATTTTTTTATACTGCAAAGACTTATAAATTAATCAAAAGACATTTATGATGTTATAAAATATTTCTTACTTTCAGAGAATTCTGAAGAATAAAGTGTCATGGTTTCCACAAAATTTTTTAAGTAGCACAACCATTTTCAACATTGATACTAATAAGAAATGTTTCTTGAGCACCAAATCAGCATATTAGAATTATTTCTGAAGGATCATGTGACACTGAAGACTGTAGAAATGATGCTGAAAATTCAGCTTTGATCACAGGAATAAATTATATTTTAAAATGTATTCAAATAGAAAAGTTATTTTAAATTGTAAAAATATTTTTTACAATATTACTGTATCTACTGAGACTTTAAAAATCTTATAGACCTCTCAACTTTTGAAAGGTAGTGTACTGAACTTATTTGCAGCACACAGCATATTTTATTTATAAACACACCTTTTCCTATGATCTGGTGGTGGTGAACCTTGAGCATGGAGGCTGGGATCAGCACATCCTTCACCTCCTCCAGCAGCTCCGGGCGGAAACTGCTGATGGAGATCTTCTCTGGGGGCATGAGAGGGGTCAGGGTTGTGTCCAGGGTGCCTGTGTAGGCCAGGCCGGGGAACGCCACGGCCCCAGTAGGTGCAGTGATGGTTGTGAGGGGCAGTTCTGTAAACACCAAAGCACATAATGGAAGTGTTTCTAAAGTATCTGTAGACTTCAACTTTAAAGTTTCAATGAAAAAATACATAAATTAAAATTTGTTACTGATGTGAAGATGTTGTCTCACCACGTCTGTAGTCTCCTAAGGGACATAAATCCACACTATTATTACGTGAACGACTATGAGAAAAGTAAGAAAGACGATTTTCTGCCAGCGAAGCTGTGGGTAAAAAGGGTGTGATAAAACTGATTGTCTTTTGTTCATAACAGCTGTGCTTGTTAAGATATCAGATTTAGGAATGACTGCAAAAGATTTGCATTAGTGAGACGTGACATAAATTGTGCTCACCTTTTTTCTGTTTTCTCAGGTGTTTCAGCACAATAAAGGCCATAACCGCACCCGTGACCAGAGCTGCCAGTATGCCAAGCACAATACCCATCATATAGTGGTTACTGACCAAGATTACGATGCCAACATTATGTGTGTACCCATTAACTGTTACCTAGTACAGGAAAATACTGATGTCAGAATGAGGTTGTATTATGCAACTAATGGCAATTTCTTTGGCTAAAGACAAGGTAATTTACTGCATTTATAGATCAACACATACTTTCAAACACTCACCTTCACAGGCAAACCCTCACTGGGAATGGTGAGATTATTAGGGATCCTGCATGTGATCTCATTATCTAACACTTTAGCACCACAGTCAACATCTCCAACTGTCATCGTGATTGACATGCAGGAACTCACGAGGTTCAACTTTTGGTGCTGCGTCATGAGGAAAAAAGATTTTGAATACCAGATTCTAAATCTTTACTCAGAAAGATAATTAAAAGTAGAAAAAGTGCAGCAATGCAATAATGGGATTGTAATCATGGACGTATCTACATACATGCAAGGACACTTCATCAAACCCAGGGTAGAGTCTCAGTATGTGACCTTCAGTCTCAAATGGGATGGGTCTGCCATAGGGGTGGTAGGAGAAGTCTTGTTTCCACAGGCCGAGCACTCCATCCATGTCAAATGAGAGCTCACCCTCTTCTGTCTCATCTCGATGGAAGACCGGGGTGATGCACTCCATACGGGTGGGTTTGGCTTTACCTCTGCACTCCTTCAGGGAACAACAGTATAAAGCAAATGTGAAAGAAGAAAAAAGTCATGTGCTCACAAATCTATATATATATATATTTTTTTTTAGATTTATTTTTGCCTTTATTGTGACAGGACAGTATTTAGACAGGAAGTGAAGTAGGAGAGAGTGGGGGCAGGATCAGGAAAGGTCTGCGAGCCAGGACTCGAACTCGGGATGCCTGAAGCACAACGGCACTATACAGTATGTCAGCGTGCTGCTCACGAGGCTATTGGTGCACAAACCTATGTCTGTTTGCTTTGATGCTGCAATCCAAAAATGCTAATGCTGTGCTGCTAGGCTAGTGTATAGATTTAAAACACTTTCATCTTTAAATTCATAATCACAGCTCTCGGTGGAAGACTGAGACAACATTATGAAAGTCTTAAATGTTGTGAAGTTGTGGTCATTAAAGAGAGTAGATAGAATCTCCCAACACTAAATATATCATTTCTAAAAAACGCTTTGCATGTGAAATGAGGTACAGTGCTTTGAAAACATGCCGCTCAAACTGAGATCAGACTGAAATGTAAAAATAAACTAGCCAATCTTTTCTAATGTTTAGATAATGAAGGATCTGCAAAACTTTTGACTGGTTCAACTAGTAGGAGTAGGAATAATATTATCTATCCTGCTACCTTCTTATTCATACTTACAGTATGTTACAATGAACTTTTATTTTAAAATATTAAGCAATATTTGATTCCTCATGATATGACCACTTTAAAGAAACAAGGCAATAGATCAATATGGGCAGATCTCAGAAGTGAAAGTTTAAAGTTCATACAGTGGAAACAGGTTTCAGGTGGCTTTCTTTGGGTTTAAAGTAGATGACAGTTCTGTAGACAGAGTCCAGATTTCGGCCTTCAATGATGATTCTTGACCCACTGTAATTTAGCAAAATAAAATGTTAGATGTTCCATAACTTTTCTGAAAGGTTGTTTTCTTAACTGCCGATAAGTCAAAAATGTATGACTTTCTGCATCTACCTGTCAAAGCTGCAATCGGGCAGCACAGCAAGAATCTCAGGGGTCTTCTTGTACCGGAAGACTTTAGTGATCACCACACGGGACTTATCTATGTAGACACGGAGCACCACGTCTTTCACCTCCGTCACAGGCTGAGACAGACATGCGATGGAGGACAGGTTTCCTTTTACCACAGATACACTGTAGGTGGAATAACATTCACTTTAGAACATGAACACTACATATATAATCTTAAACAGAAAAAAATAATAAACAGAGCTGGAACTTTAAACATATAGCTTTAAAGGGGTCAGTTTTGAACAGTAGTGTGTGTAATTTTAATATAATAACATTGCATTTTTTTATACAATTAGCAGACCCTCCTCTTTTCTATTAGATGCCCCCATTTGAAGAGCCCTGTTATATTGAATACACACACACCTTTTGATTGGACATGTTTCTCCATCAAGCGTAACTTTCCTGTTCTTCCCAGAATCCAGATAAGGGCCTGTGATGGTGATGAGTGTTCCTCCATTCACAGGTCCATAGTCAGGCTGGACTTCAGTGATGTTTGGGACCTTGTGTAAAAAATATGTTGGGCAAAGGTTATCTACTGTCAACAAGCTTGCTAATGACTATTGTTTAAAAATCAGGTGGAGGGTTTTAAGAGGAGGAAAATGCATGTTTTGTATGTGCAACGAATTAACTAATTACCACAAAGGTGAATCCGGGCATCTCGGCACTTCCTTCAATGGAATATCGGCCCTCCACTCGGCCCTCATGCACTTTAGCTGTGATGTTCACTGTTTTAAAAAGTGGCTCTGTTGCCCCAGAACGGATCTTACACAACAAGCTGAGCAGACAAAATGTCCAGTTACATCCTGCTATTAGGTCTTACTGTCACTTTTGATCAGTTTAATGCATCCTTGCTGAATAAAGTATTTGTTTTTTTTCTAAAACAAAAAAAAATAACAAATTTTTTTGAACAGCAGTGTAAGTTTCAGTCTTAATAATGTTAGTACATCAAATTAAACTAAATTAAAATGAGAAATGTAGCTTTGGCAAATAGTATTTTATTTTGAGTTTTATATACAGTGGTGTGAAAAAGTGTTGGCCCCCTTCCTGATTTCTTATTTTTTTGCATGTTTGTCACACTTTAATGTTTCAGATCATCAAACAAATTTAAATATTAGTAAAAGACATGTTTGCTGTTTTACAGATACATTTTACAGATAAATACTTATTAATATCAATACAAATATCAATACAAATACTCACCTAATATTTCAAATAATATATATAAACATTTATATAAATATTTATCAAATATTTAAAATGCTGTCCATATTATTAAACATCTGAAATGTTTTTTAAATATCTTAAAGGGTTGGAAATGTATTTATAATCTAGTTTCACATCAAGAGTCTTGTTGTTAACTGTACAATACATTTCAAATGAGTCACTGATGGATAAACCTGGTTAACAAATAAGAATCTCAGCTAAATTACACAACAGCTCATTTGGTGTGTTTAATGTCTCACCTCTGTGATGCCGGGCGGACATGACTCATTTCCCCAGTGTGTCCTGCACTCAGAAGCCCAGGTGCACAGACCTGAGCACCAGCCACATCCCATGAACTTTGGTGCAATCAGGCACATGGCGCATGTGAGGAAGTGCCGACAACCCGGACCCCTCTGAGGCACCTGAATCATCTGCCAGTTTTGATTTTATAACCATCATTAGCCCAAAAAAGGAATACAGTCTTCTGGAATCTTAGCCACGTCCATTTGGAATACTAGCATACTTCATACAGCATACTACTTAAACAATGTATATGAAATCATGGTTGGTATTACATCAGATTCATTCCTTTAATTTGTTTATGATACAAACCTTATCTCCAATCACAAACAGTAGATGGTCCGGCGAGAGAACAGCTGCGGTAGACGACACCTTATGGTTCTCTACAAGGGAGTAATTAGCAAAAATGACGGGGCTGGATCTTCTCAGGACAAGCTGTGGCATAAAAAAGAAAAGAGGTTAATATTATAATTAATGAAACTGGCATAGCAAGTAAAACTGTCTTCTTTATGACCCATACCTGCAGCAGTCTCCCATCTGATGTGCCTATATGAGCCACTGTCTTGTTCTCAATGCTGGTGACCAGCAGTGAGGTGAGCAGAACGCCTCTCATCTGTCTGTTGAAGAGGTCGACTCTGTAGTATGGCTGAGACACCAGGGTGGGCTGATCTCTGCAGGTCATATTGTGCTCCATGCTCTGATCACACATACGCAATAAAATAATCAGAGCTGCACTGTTGTATTAAAGATATCTTTCCTTTTGATAGACGCTCTGATGTACAGTACAACATCCAAAAGTTGGTTATGAAAGAAGAAAAGTTCTTTCTTAATTCTGAAAATACTTTGAATTAAATTAGCAGTTAGCATAAAAATAAAAAGACATTAGTAAATAGATTATACTTTGACAAATCAAATGACATTTGTATGACAATGTTTTGTATATTTGGGATATTCCAGTAATCTAGGCCGCCAATTTCGATTCTCACCACAAGAATTCCAAACATAACACAAAAGAACTCAATCTCTATTGTTTGGGTACTTCAGTACTGCAGTGATGTTTCTGCGCTGATCTGCTGTAAACTAAGCTATCACATGTCGCTCTATCAACCAATTCCTGCATTCCAAACAAAAAACTGAAACTCCAAGCATCAGACAAAAGACAACCACACAATCCTTGACTAACCAAATCATGGCCCTAGACAACTGTGAAGTGGCTGTGAACTTTCCATAGAAAGTGTGACACAACTGACAAAAAAAAAAGACAGTCACGATAATTCTCCCAAATGCATTTCCAGTCTGGAAACACTCTATAATCGTCTTTATTTCTGCATTTAGACTGATTAACCACAAATTAGAGGAGTTCTATATTTGCAGATTATGATTTCTTAATAAAAATAATACACAGCAGCACTTTTCAAATGTGCTAAATTATACTTTTTAACAAGTGCATTCAGAATGAGTGATCTGGTGAGTGTCTCTCATTGGAATCCCAAAAATGACACTGTCATTTTCTCCTTTTTCCACTCATTTCCCATAAACACTGACCTCAGTGGAAACCCCTATTCTTTTAACTGCACAAACACACACTCTTAGACACATACCATCTGTAAACTTTTTATGGCAGCAAGCTCGCAATCACACCCTGAGATTTCCGAGACATTCTCCCACACATTACAGGGAAGTTTAAACTGTAAAAGTAGCCAATTCTCATTCAAACACTAAAATTATGATCTCCTCCAGTGCAAACTTCACCGATTTTAAGACATGTAACCACATTTATGCAGCTTCTCACTCACTAGCATAGGCAAACAGAAAATGATAGATAAGAAATTAGTTCTTTAATTAGAAATTAGAAATTAATTAGAATGAGTATTTTATAAATATGCAGTGACCGTAAAAAGAATTTAGACATGTAAAAATGAATCAGTGTCACTGCATTAGACAGCAAAATATCAAACCAAGTGGAACATGAGGGGAACTGACTTCATACAAAGATTAAAACTCGCCTTGACACATGCTGGTTAAAAATAATTGCAAATGACTAGGAAAAAGAGTTCATTTTGAGAAAAGATTTAGCATACTTAATACACATACTGACAGCAGTTTAAGAACACATACTAAACGCATGAACTCAGTGTTCTGCTTCTGCTTCCAAGTTTCTTTGACACCTTCGGTGGAGCCAAAAAGTGTTCCAGCTTTCTGCATGCCAGAAAATGTTCCTCTAGACCGCTTTTCCTTACAAGTGCATCATTTTTCCAATAACTTTTTTAATGTTCAAATACCTTCCTGGATATTCACAAAACTCTTTTCAGTCTTCTAATGCTTACTGTAATGAAAGAAAACTCATTCTGTGAGTGGCTGAGATTGTTTTCTGAGAATCCTGCTGTAGTACAGAGCAGGGGAACATTAGATTTAAGTTATTTAACAGATGTTAGATAGTCTCGCAGAACTATTGCAGGCTTGAATATGAAATTCATAACAGAGATGGTGCAGTAAAAGCTTTTTCAAAAAAAAAAAAATCACACATAGAACAACAGTACAGGCTACTTAAGCTACTTGTTTTGAAATTCATTCTAAAACTCAAAATGATGGAAGCACCAAAAACTTCACATTTGGGGTTTTAATGTTGGTATGCCAAGAGGTCAGGCATGGATCACTGTTTTGCAAGTCTGAGTCAAGTTTTAAATCATTTCCAAGTCATGAGTAATGTCTAAGGCAATCAGACTCAAGAACAAGCACGGCCTAAAGAAAATACTTTTAACAGCGAGTATAAAGCAATAGCAACCTCATATACAGACTTATATTAAGCAATTCATATATTTTTAAGGCCTTTTAAGGGTTACACGAACTTAGAACTCAACATAACCTCTTTCTTTGGTCATAATGGTTCAACTTTCCTACAGGGACCAAACTGTTTTGCAACAGTGTTATTCCCAATGATTCTAATGGACTACAATAGTTGCTCTTAATTCCTGCATAAAGACAAAATGATTTGGTATTTCAAGGAACTATTTCAATCTCGGAGCCTCAGTGCTAATGGATACAGAAGGATTTTTAAAAGGTTTCTTTAATCAGACCAGTTTATGATTTATGAGTGTAGTGCCTTTAGTGCCATTGTTACTCTCTATAGGAGTTGAAGTAATAATAAACACAAGACTTATGACCCACACTGTGGTCACTCAAACCATTTTACAACAAAAGAACAAAAATCGCCCACTAGAAAGCTTGGTAAGTCTCAACGTAAAACAATAGTGCAGGGACCAGACAGAAGAGGAAAAAAAATAAGGCCAATATATGGAAAGCAATGATGGACAAGAAATGCAATCCACGAGCCATTTCTTCAAAACCACACGTAATATCATGTGCTAAAGTTAGACATTCAAAACAGTGTGGCATTTACATATTTTAAATGTTTATTTGCGGTGTTTAATTACAGTTTTCCTTTGGAAGAAGTCAAGGATATTTTTCTGTAGTACTCAACAGTATGTCACAGAGGCTTTCGTTAACCCTTCAGTTGTTTTTACCCTAATTAGTCTGCAAATAGTTCAAACACATAGAGAACACACAATAGATTGTTGCAAACAAAAAACAAAGGGGTAAATAAACTGAAAATGCACCAACCTCATGTGGGCAGCTCTCACAGGGCTGAAAATGGCAAAGGCCTCTGGAAAGCTGCTCTGGTCCCGACTTGCAACAGTCCTCCACTCCATCGTCTATTGCCGTGTTTACCGTATCCATCGGAAATGCACAAAGTGCTGAATCGTGTTCAGGAACGCCCGAGTCATCAGTTACAGCAAATACGCCATATAAGATATCATCCTCTTCTTCAGCACCCAGCTCATCTGCGAGCTCCCGTCCGGCCTTGCCAAAGTGGGCCGCTTGAACCACGTTGTAGACCACATCTTTAAAAGGTTCACTGCCATTGCTTCTCCTTCGCCTTTTGGGTTCAAAACGACATTCTAAAACAATTTCACGGTAGCGTCGCATTTCCCACTCGTGACGTGGCAGACGGCCTAGTCTTGTCTGAAAGGGCGAAGAGTCCAAGTCGGTTTTCTCTCGTTGGACAGACAAGAAGTAGACAAAGTCCTGCGTGTAGAAGCTATAGATGTATTCAATGCTGTACGTCTGCCGTAGAGCAGGCAACACCGTCAACCCTCTGACATCGGTGTAAAAACCGTCCTCGGTCGCAACCGGTCGGCGTACGGAAATGGACATGCGACCGTATTTTTGCGTCACGCTGTTGTTCACTGTTGCTGCGACAAAGAAGTACACCGTTTGGCCCTCTTCCACCATGGAGACTTTCGTTCCCAAAGGACTAGCGATGCAATCCGGGCAGAACTGTGGAGAGTTGAACTTCTTCCGGAATAAACACTTTGAAGTCCCAGGAGGCCTTCCATTTTCATGGAGTTGATGGAAATAGCAAACTCCATATTGGGAGCTTCCACACGAGTACAAGTACATCAAGAACGTGTCTAGGAGCAACACCTCATTGTCTGTGTCCTCATGGAAGGGATCTCTTGCGATCTCACACAAATCGCATATCTCACACTCCGGACTGCCCACGGGTCCCGTACGGAGTTCCCAAAGTTTACCTAGAGTAAAGTTCACCGCCTCAATGACATTTTGAGAGGCCACATAGACCTCTTGGAAAAGGGAGTTGGTAACTATGTTCTGGATGCGGTTGCGGGTCTGAAAGTAAGGCATGGGGTACGGCACCGAGAAGTCCACAGCGATGGGAGCCGTTGGGGGACAAGTGTCTAATGCAGAAGACATTAGAGCCTGTATCCAGACATATGTCACCAGATGAGTGGCCCAATGGACCATGTCCACTCCAGGGTGAAAAAAAATGGCTGTAGTGTGTTGCGGTTAGCTCCAGTTGGCATCTGTCAATGAAGACATCCTGAGAACAGGAAGGCGTGATAACGATTGAGCATAACAATCACAAAAGAAGCTTCCTTTAAAAATGGTTAATGAATAGACACAAAAATGAGAATTCTGTCATCATTTAGTCACTCCCATATCTTTAAAAAAAACGAGGATGTTGGCAAGTGGCCATACTATGATAAAATAAAGGTTTCAAATTCAAAATGATGTGAAGCAATGATTACATAACGAATGTTTTAATGTAATTTAGGGGGGAAATTATGTTTTGATTTGTCATAAATGGCAAAGGGAAACATTTCAAGTCTGTAAACACTAAAAGAGGTTTTACTTACTCATGTCTGTCTGTGCCTGCAGCTTTAAGTCATGTCTCAGAAAGAGAGAAAGTCATTAAAAAGTAAAAATAGATATTTTGCACAACTCTGAGAGAACTATTTTCAAGTGTTTTAAGCAAAATATGAAGAAAAAAGATATATATATATAAAAAAAGGCCTTTCAGAAAGAATGGTTGGCTTCCAACCAATGTTCAATGTAATATTTCTTGGTTCTCATCTGAGTTAATTATTAAGAGCTCATCACCATGTTCTACACCGAGGGCCTCTCAAATTGTCATTCTTGTCACAACTTAGACGTGCTTTTTTTGTGCAAAAGTTGCAAACTGACTGTTTTGCTTTTCATTCAAGAGCTTTTTTTAACTAACAAATGAGCTAATTACTTTTCAAAATCATGCCACAGCATTTGAACCTCTGCTTTGAATGCATTCTGCAGACTACATGTATAAGAATTTATTCATCTTTAGGGAAACAGTGGAAATATAGTATGTGTTTCTTTAAAACATATCACCTGACTAGGCAAATACTTTGCCATGTTTTATTGTTTTAAAATATTCAGTAACTTTCTTTGTCTTCGCACTGACAAAACATAAATCTCACAGATTCCCAAAGCTTGTAGAATATCTTAAACACAGGCTGCTTATTCTAAGTGATGGCAGCCCCAGTGGAGGATTTATTTGTACCATGGATATTATGTTTAGAGAATGGTTCATTTTGAAAAAAGGGGGTTGTTTAATCTTTGAAAAGAGGATTCAGCTTTTGTCTGACATGACATGAGACATCGACTTTTAATAATAAATCAATAAAACGTATTTGGAATGCACCGTATCTACGGAATTAACAGAGCCGTTGCCATTTATGAATCCTGTTTATTTTATTTATTAGCTTAATTATTTTGACAAAATTACAAGGCAATAAATGATCGAATATGTACAATTATGTTTTCCAAGAAAAAATGTAATCTTGTATATATCTAATTTCATATTTTACGATAAATAGGCAATAAGAACGCACTCACCTGTTAGTGACGGTAACCCGGTGAAGTACAGATCTCAGGATAGATCAATAACTGCATTTCCAACTCTGAACATGTAGACATGTAGTAGTGAAAAAAAAACATTGAAAGAAGTGAAACAACTTTCAATATACATCAACACAATACATTCAGTTTAGTTTATGCATAAAACCAGATAATACGAAACTTTAGAAACATATGATAAGAGATGTCTTGGTGTTTTAGGCGACTGCTTGTTTCGTTCGAAGCACTGACTGGAGTTGACAGGCCCCGCCCACCCGCAGAAGGGAATGATTACTACTATGGTGACACCACTGCTCATAAATATTACTTACGCAATGCAGACGTCCCTTGGCAGCCTTCCAGCCACGTAAACTGATTAATATTCATGAGCCAAGCCAAGCCATAGTAGGATTCAATGTTATTCATTTGATGAATAGATAAAACAGAGCGCACATTGTCCAAATAGTATAATGTGTCGGTCAGGTTGTGAGAAGATTTCTCAAAAGCACACAACTGAGCTGTAAAAACCTCAAGAAACGAAAATAAACTCTTATCTTTAAATAATCGAATTCAATGTCTTCATCACACAGATACACAACGTTTTCATTACAAACAGTGATTTATTAAAAAACAAAATGAGATTTGTTTCTTGTTGAGTGAGGTTTTTCAGAGCAACCTCTAATTTTGAACTTTACTAACACTATTGTAATCTACACAAGATTGTGGTTACTTGACAATACCAAACTTGGTCTTAAATTCTAAATCCACAGTTAAATGTAAATTGAAGTTGTTGGTGTGAACAATATGCCACATTGTTAATAAGTTTCTAGAGAATAAAAAGCAGTTTGACAAGGATTAGACACAGGAACGTGTTTGACTACACTGGTATGACAGAGTAACTGTTCACCCAGCAATTCTAATTCTGTGGAAGCGTATCTGCAGAGTTACAGAACAGCTTGAGAAAACATATGGTATAATGTAGATGAATGTTTGTGGTGGTATATTTAAATGCATTTACATTTGTATTCAATAGGCTATGTACAGTACTTTAGACAAATATGCAGAGGTTCTGTGCCAAGCCTTCGCCATAGTAGGATTCAATGTTATTCATTTGATGAATAGATAAAACAGAGCGCACATTGTCCAAATAGTATAATGTGTCGGTCAGGTTGTGAGAAGATTTCTCAAAAGCACACAACTGAGCTGTAAAAACCTCAAGAAACGAAAATAAACTCTTATCTTTAAATAATCGAATTCAATGTCTTCATCACACAGATACACAACGTTTTCATTACAAACAGTGATTTATTAAAAAACAAAATGAGATTTGTTTCTTGTTGAGTGAGGTTTTTCAGAGCAACCTCTAATTTTGAACTTTACTAACACTATTGTAATCTACACAAGATTGTGGTTACTTGACAATACCAAACTTGGTCTTAAATTCTAAATCCACAGTTAAATGTAAATTGAAGTTGTTGGTGTGAACAATATGCCACATTGTTAATAAGTTTCTAGAGAATAAAAAGCAGTTTGACAAGGATTAGACACAGGAAAGTGTTTGACTACACTGGTATGACAGAGTAACTGTTCACCCAGCAATTCTAATTCTGTGGAAGCGTATCTGCAGAGTTACAGAACAGCTTGAGAAAACATATGGTATAATGTAGATGAATGTTTGTGGTGGTATATTTAAATGCATTTACATTTGTATTCAATAGGCTATGTACAGTACTTTAGACAAATATGCAGAGGTTCTGTGCTTGATTATAAAATGTTCAAATATTGTTTGTCAGTGTAGTCTTAATCATAAAAAAATATCCCAACTCTCTTTTCAAAATGTAGTCTGTATCACATATAACATTATATAACTATAAATGGAAAGGGTCAACATCAACATTTTCTTGTGTTTGGGCTAGTTTTAATTTAGCTTTCTGATTCAATGAAAACATTTACACATATTCATACCAAACCTTTTGTTACAAAAAAATAAAATAAATAAAAAATGTTGTGCTATCAGTGGTATATCCAATTACTACTCAATAGTTTATTATATTATATTAATATATTATTATATATTATGAAGAGGCTTCAACACTTAACTTTCTTACGATATCAACACTGTATTACCGCTTGAAAAGTTATGTTTATCATTTCACAATCTCATTAAATCACAAAACTAATTTCATATAATCTCTTGCTGTCCACAAAATGCAATCCATTTGTAGAAAATATATAACTACTACTACTATCCACAATCCCGACTCTACATAGAAATATCAGCAACTCACTGTCAGTAAACTTTAATGTGCAAAAAGATTCACAAACAGAAGCATTTCTGAGTTACTAGTATTTATACAGTCCATTACCTAAAATACAGTCCATTTCCTGCTAGTGTTTATCGTTTGGAATCATGAATTACAGTACACTACTGTACAAAAATTGTGGTAAGTATTTTTTTACTTTTATTCAGCAAGGATGCATTAAATTGATCAAAAATGACATTAAAGACATTTATATTGTTACAAACCATTTCAAATAAATGTTGTTCTTTTGAACTTTCCTGACCCAAAACTTTTGTTCAATGGTAGGGCAAGACTATATAACACAAAACTGTAAACTAAGACTGCTTATACAACACAGAAATCATAACTAACATATACAAATGTGATATTAGCTCCTCGAGCATGCATACACATAACAAAATCTCTGAATGGTATCTAATAATGCCAGTGTATTGCACTTTATGGCAGACTCACCAAGGCATAAAGGTTCTCAGTCTCTGTGCAGCGGTAGATGTAGCGCAGGGGGCGTGTGGGCTGATGCAGGCAGCTATGCAGGTACTGGTACAATCCCATCAGCCTCTCGTGCTCCTCTTCTCCCTGGTACGGAGTTGGAAGGTCAGGGCTGATAGGAAAAAACAGGAAGGTACATAAAAAGCAATAAACATGAAGCTTCAATGCGTGTCTATCTCTCTACAGTCATTCTTTTCTTTTCATGATCATCACTAAACTGTCTTACCTTGTATAGAGCCCAGAGCTTTTAGACTTGTACACAAAGTGTCGCAGCTCAGGTATGCCCACCTGTGAAACAGGATAACTTGGGGTGTTCAGTGCTTCTTGCAGGGATTGATATGCACTGCGTCTGCGCAAGCGCTCTAGGAACCGCTTCTTACAGTCGGAGAGGTTAAAGAAATCCTCACGATCTGTGGACACCAGGATGAGACACAGATCCGAGGCTGGTTTCAGGTAAGAAATATGTGCATGGAAAAATCCAGCTGGGTTAAACTTGGGCAGACATATGGGCGTCCACCCTTCACCTTCTCGGAATGAGGACGAAGAGCCGACCAAGTTGAAGAGCAAGTGCAGGTCCATGTGGTGCAGAAACTGGTCCTTTTTGCGCACCAGCGTCACCAGCCTGTTTCCTGCTAACAGGATGGAGAATACCAGGTTCTTGGCTCTAGCAGCCTGCAAGCTGGAGGAGACCACGTTGCGGGCCGAACTGGCCAGAGGCAGGCACATCACGGCGCTCAGCAGCAGGCCTGGATCTTGATCGAGGAGCCGCAGAAGGTTGTCGGTGAGATGTTCTGATCCGGCCAGTAGGCGGCGCAGATCGTAGCTCTGCCGATGCTGGAAGACGTGGTTCAGCTGTGTGAGGGTGAGCAGGCTAACGATCTGGTAGTAGACGTACTGAAGCTCTCGTGTCAATTCCCGGTCGGAGCAGTTAGTGCGAGAGACTCCCACCAGGATAATAGGGCTTTTCCGCAGGAATACCACACTGTAGCCATCTGAAAGATATGTTTACACACAAAAATGTATATGAATATATATATGAAAATAAATTTGGTATATAAAAAAAGGTATAAGCTATTGTTCAAAAGTTTGGGGCTGGTTTGAAATGTTTCTAAAAGAAGTCTTATGCTTACCAATCCTGCATTTATTTGATAAACTATATAGCAAAAATAGTAATATTGTGAATTATTACAAATATAATATTCTTGCAAATGATTACATAAAAAAATAGGTATTTTCTATTTTATTATATTTTAATTTAAATGAAGTTCAAGAAAACATTTCTCATTATTATCAACGTTTAGTTGTGTCACTCAATATTTTTGTGGAAACCATGACAGATTTTATTTTTCAGGATTCTTTGATGAATAGAAATTTCAAATGAACAGCATTTATTTGAAACAGAAATATTTTATAACATTATAAATTTCTTTACTGCAACTTTTGATCAATTTAATGCATCCTTGCGGAATAAAAGTATTAATTTTTTTTTAAATCATACTGACCCCAAACTTTTGAACAGTAGTGTGCAATGTGCATACATCCATATATTAACACCAGCTATTTTCCATTTGCTTTCTTTCTAAATATCTCTTACCTGCATGGATGGAGCGTATGATGTTCTTCTTATCCTCTACAAATGACATGAGTAACATCATGACTCCCATGATGCTGGAGAGCGCTTCCTCTGTTCCGTAGCGTGTATAGATGGGTTTCCCCGCCTCACTCAAGACAAACATATGCTTCCTGTGACTCCGCCACGTTTCACTTGTCACATCCTCCTCTTTTGCCTTGTTGCTGTTCCGAACCTCCTCTTTCCCTCCTTCCTCCTGTTCAATCATTAAACCTCGCTCCTGCAACTCCTCCTCATCTCTTTATAACATTATAAATTTCTTTACTGCAACTTTTGATCAATTTAATGCATCCTTGCGGAATAAAAGTATTAATTTTTTTTTAAATCATACTGACCCCAAACTTTTGAACAGTAGTGTGCAATGTGCATACATCCATATATTAACACCAGCTATTTTCCATTTGCTTTCTTTCTAAATATCTCTTACCTGCATGGATGGAGCGTATGATGTTCTTCTTATCCTCTACAAATGACATGAGTAACATCATGACTCCCATGATGCTGGAGAGCGCTTCCTCTGTTCCGTAGCGTGTATAGATGGGTTTCCCCGCCTCACTCAAGACAAACATATGCTTCCTGTGACTCCGCCACGTTTCACTTGTCACATCCTCCTCTTTTGCCTTGTTGCTGTTCCGAACCTCCTCTTTCCCTCCTTCCTCCTGTTCAATCATTAAACCTCGCTCCTGCACCTCCTCCTCATCTCCTTCCAGAGCCTCTACTTGAGCATTTCCTAGATTTGAGCCGCCAACCTCTGCAGATTTGTCATCAGTGTTGGGCTCGCTGTCAGCACTCAAGTCCTCAAAAGACTGGGCATGAACGAACATGGCGCCCTCCTGTCCAGCACCTGTCAGGGAGTGACACATTGCTTAGAGAAGTAATAGCACACCTCTGCTAAACAAGCTACTTGACTTGAGGTATCATTCATGTAATCATCAATTATATGAGTGTTACAACACCTTCTGTTAATAAAAAAAAATTAACAACAGCCTTGTAAATGGATAATAAATAAGAAAAAATATGTTTATTAAAGTATTTTTCTGTGCATTTGAGTGAACTGTTTAAATAAAGAGTTAAATTTAACAATTTTATGTGCATCTCTTTTTGCTGTCATAAAATTGTTGTCTATATATACACTAGCGTTCAAAAGTAAGATTCTTTTTTTATTAGTTCTTTTATTTATTAAGAACGCATAAAATTGATCCCAAAGAGACAGTGTAGACATTTACAATATTACAAAAGATTTCCATTTCAAATAAATAGTTCATTTGAATCTTGAAAAAATGTTACAACACCTTCTGTAAATAAAAAAAAATTAACAACAGCCTTGTAAATGGATAATAAATAAGAAAAAATGTTTATTAAAGTATTTTTCTGTGCATTTGAGTGAACTGTTTAAATAAAGAGTTAAATTTAACAATTTTATGTGCATCTCTTTTTGCTGTCATAAAATTGTTGTCTATATATACACTAGCGTTCAAAAGTAAGATTCTTTTTTTATTAGTTCTTTTATTTATTAAGAACGCATAAAATTGATCCCAAAGAGACAGTGTAGACATTTACAATATTACAAAAGATTTCCATTTCAAATAAATAGTTCATTTGAATCTTGAAAAAAAACATGTAATATAGTTTTCACCAAAAAATTAAGCAGCACAACTGTTTTCAACATAATTATATGTTAATTATAAGAAATGTCTCTTGAGCACCAAATCAGCATATCAGAATGATTTATGATCATGTGACATGGAAAACTGGAGTAAATGCTGCTGATAATTCAGCTTTACTATCATAGAAATAAAATAGATTTTTAAATATATTCAAATAAAATAAAACAGTTATTTTACATAGCAATAATATTTCACAATACTGTTTCACTGTATTTTTGATCAAATACAGTCTCTATACTTAGTGAGCATTACAGACTTCTTTCAAAAACAATAAAAAAAATCTTACTAAACTAAACTTTTAAATTATAGTCTATATTCTGTATTACATTAGCCATGGGTCACCCTGCTCTCTTAATGTTGTTAAAAACTCAATCAATATAATCAGAAAATCTGAAAAACTTGCAGGTTGAGACTGAACAGTAAATGAGACTGAAGAGCTTCTGTAAATGCTTTAACTACATGTGTCAAAAATCACTTATAACTCATTTAAGGTTCAAAAATTCCCACAAAGCCAAGTATCCACCGAAATACAATATAGGCACACTTCTTAACTTTCCAGTTTCAGGAATCAGCCCTCACATACTCCCGGGGCTTCTGGGAAATCCTCCAGGAGATTTAGTTGAAACTTTCATATCATTATGAAACTGCCTGTGTTGTGACAAACTTCAACTTCTCTAAAGAATCATTTACACAGCTAAACTAATTCTGAGATGCTAGTCATCTATCACATACAAACATACAAGTGATTTGATCACTCACAACGGGAAATACAATGGGATATTACAAGGATATGCATGACTAAGCAATAAGGTGTGGTTTGTTTATAGAGACCCACCCTATAGGCTTAAGAAGCATATAGGTCACTTTAACGACTTTGTCAAAGCATCATAAAAACTTTGGCAACAAAAAAATGTTTCTAAGTAAAAATAAAGATTACAATCCATGTCAAAAGCAGAATATATTTGCATCTAATCATTACACAGCGTTATAACTGAGAGTATAAACTGTTAAACTAACCTGGCTCTGTCCCCTCCACCAGCCCTGGGGTCGGACTATACGATCTGTCCTGCCCGAGTCGATCTGATGGCACCAAGTTGCCATTTTTAACCTCCCAGAGTGCACCCTTATTGTGGACATCTGCCGCCATCCTGGCATCAGGCACAAGAGAAACCCAGCAGAAGAGAGGACACAGTGTCCTGAACCGCCATTCACTGCATGATCCCAACCGCTTGGAAGGTGTTACAGTACAATTTATAGGGTTTCCATCAGTGTCTGGAAGTTAAATTACAGAAACACACATTAAAAGAGGAACAAGAAATTAGTTAATTCCTCAGTTTTTAAAACTTCATTCTTCTTTTGATGCATTTCATAATATTCTGTTCTAATGGAAACAATTTTTTTACATTTGTTCATAGTGATCAACAACAGTGAATTAGGCTACATAATTTCAATTTTGTTTGAAAGTTATATTTGTTTGAAAACTTCATACAAGTATAAAACGCTCTGAACCACTTTTATTAAATATGCTAACATTTCCCAGCAATAATAACATTAACACACAAACATCACAAGTATTTCAACTATTTAAACTTATGACAATAATGATGATGCTGATGCAAGCGAATTTTAAATTAAATCTCAATGCAACTTCTCTGTTTAAAACTGTCAAACACGGTGTATGTTAATGCCAATCTTGAGATATTCTTGCAACTGAACGCATATGGAAGATTCGTTGATTTTCTCATGTCTATAAATCCATTCCGGCTAACGCACTAGCCACGGAGCTAAACCTTTAAAAACTGTTCAATATCACTAAAAGACAACGTATTCTGCGCCAGCTTGAACTTAATCAAGTCTAACATATGTTGTTCGTATAGTTTAGACTCATAATAATACAAATTATCGTTACTGTACCTTAAATAGTGTTTATCCAAATCACTGTATGTTGACTTGACTTGGATCAAAAGTCAACTCGGACCGTCACAGACGTCATCACGCACGAGATGTACTATGGGAAATGTAGTTTTTAATTAGAGAACATATAGTTTTTAAATTATTGCTACTGGACTAAAAAAAACAATGTCCGCGTTTTTATGTCAAATTAAATTAAACACTTAAATCTTATAAACCTAGCTTAACCTTAACCAATAGGTTTTCCGTATATTTCCAGGCAGCACGGAGTCGTATGTTGATGACGCAATCAAAAAGGAGAGTCATTACGTTTGAACTAAGTGCGCCGCTTCACTGTTTTTAGGAGCTCAACACTAAAGCAAAAACAAGCCATATAAACACAATTATGGAGTTTAATTAAACAAATTCATGTGAATAAGAGCTCTCGGTCGTCTCAGCGTTATTTGGGTGAGTAAACGCAGCACATTAAGTAATTAACCGGTAGTACAGGGTACCACAACACATCAGTAATGAACAAAACACAAACCGTGCCATCAACATAAAGATTTTGACCATGTTGTGTCTAATATTTTAGATAAACAATGCCTATTCGAGCATACTGCACCATCTGCTCAGATTTCTTTGATAATTCCAAAGATGTGGCTGCAATTCACTGTGGCCACACTTTTCATTATGTCTGGTAAGTCTGTCTCCTTTTTACTCTACTGCATGTTTGTTTTTGTTGATATTATAATATTATATGCATTATTATAATATTACACAATTATTATACCATTACATGTTAATTAACACAGGATCCTCATTGCTAAAAATTTCTATAAAAAGTGTCTTTAAAATAATAATTTTTATTTAAACCCTTAATAAAATACCTGATAAAGTTATGAAAATTCAATGGTCGAAAGGTGTGGGAACCTGACCAATTATTAATGTATGTACATTCAAATATTTAGAAATGTCAATGTTTGAATGTTAAACAATAATTAATGTTTCTCAATGACTTTTAAAGACTTTCTGTTTCTTTTCTTTTCAACAAAGTCTTCTCCAGTGGTTTCAGTCGGCCCCAAACAAAACCTGTCCACAATGCAGGAAACAGGTAAACCATTGACTTAACCTGTGAACTGACTTATTCTTCTGATTAATTCAATTAAACTAATTCGAGGTCTGGACTGCAATGAAACCCTCACTCTTTGTGTTTCAGGTCAGTACACGGCACATTATCAACAAGCTGTTCTTTGACATAGCACCAGAGGATGATGGGACGCCAGTGGATCCTGAAAGTTTACAGGTGATAAAGCATGCTGTTGAATTTATTCAATGCTCAGAGTTTGTTTACGCAGTTAACAATTATTGACAGATGTGCTTGTTTTATTGTTCCAATTTCAGAATGAGCTTGATCGCATGAAAGCAGTGTTGTCTGAAAAAGGTAAGACTGAAATAATCAACTCAAGTTTGATTGATCCTTAAAATGTCCATCCATTTATATTATGTGTTTGCATGTGTTGTGCATTCCAGAGAAAGAATGGAGGGACAAGCAGAAGTCAGTGGACACTCTAAAAGACACAATTGAGAGGCAGAAGAGGGACCTGGATAGACTCCGGAAGGAAATCGGAGACAAAGAGATGCTGTGTGCTGTCCTCCGGGTACATTTATTTTAGTAAACTGTTGTGTCTGTTAGTCCAGCATGCTTTCTGCATTTTATTTTAATGCTGGTATTGACTTTGTTGTACATGAAATTCTCAGAAACAGATGAATTTCTTGGAGAGTCAGAAAAATGAAGGGCAGGCAGCCAAAGAGGAAGCCAAGCGACTCAGAGTCAAAATGAA
This sequence comes from Sinocyclocheilus rhinocerous, assembly GCF_001515625.1. Taxonomy (NCBI): domain Eukaryota; kingdom Metazoa; phylum Chordata; class Actinopteri; order Cypriniformes; family Cyprinidae; genus Sinocyclocheilus; species Sinocyclocheilus rhinocerous. The sequence goes on from NW_015655406.1 coordinate 664,243, forward strand.
AACCTATGAAAGGTACTAATTCATTTGTCTAAGACAGGTTTTTGTTGTTAAATGTATGTGTGAGAGATAGACATTTATTGAGTGGCAAATTTGTAAAAAGTGATGTTTCTGATAACTTATGTAGCGTTATGTAGATATATATATATATATATATATATATAGTTGGCTGTGATGAAACACATTTGTAAAAAAAATTCAGTGTTGTTTTTATGAAAACTATTTTTATCAATAGTGATTCACACTCAAAAACCAATAAGTTTTTTTTGTTATTATTATTTATTGATCACATTAGGAGATTGACACACTGAAGAAGGCCTGAGAGCCGAAAAGTTTGTGTCCATCTCCTCATGTGAACAATAAAAATAATAAATTAACTGTCTGATTAGTTGTAAGGTTAAAAAATACTTAGTAGACTTTATTGTTTGTTCATATGTTCTCTTGTGCATGTTTCTGTCCTTTAGTTTAGATGTGGTCCTACAGGGTCAAAGGTCAGAGGTGGAGGCCATGATCACTGATATGGGTGTTGGTCAGTCTGCTGTTGAACAGCTGTCCATATACTGCATCTCACTTAAAAAGTAAGCTTTACTTTCCTGCAAATACACACTCTCACCGCTGCATATGTAGTGTAATTGTATAGTTTAAAACTTAAAACCTCAGTAGTTTTACTTCCCCAAACCTTTTAGAATGTCGGTACACCAGTTGTGCTTCCTCATATGCTGTGTGTGAGTGTTATATTTTATTTATCCTCAGGGAGTACGACAATCTGAAAGGAAGCCTCAAGTCATCAAATGAGATGTGTGAGAAACTAAAAAGGGAACTCATCTCTTCTAACAGCAAGGTTCATTTCTTGTCTCTGAGACTGTCTATCAAAAATATCATTATTTAGAAATGTATAATTGCTTATTGATCTTTTTATAGATTTTTTTCAGCATCTGTTTATTTATTTGTAATGTATGTTAATTTTTTTTTACTGCAGTTGCAAAAAGCCACTGCAGAGACAAACGGAACAAAGGAGGACATGAAGGCACTTCAGAACGACCTGTCCAACGCAGACAAAGAGATCACTGTTAGAAATTCTACTTTATTACACTTTATCTATTTGCATTTGTTGATCTTTAAAGGCCATTAATCCTATCTAAATTCTTATGGTTTTTACAGAGGGGTTTGTTCATAAAACATTCGTCTGGATTATATAATAATTTTATATATAATTTTATTCCTAAAAACATGTAGAATTTTTTTCTGACTGTTGACAGTATTTTCTGAATTATGGAGAGATTTAAAAAAAGGTTTTTTTTTTGTGGAAGGGAATTTGGATCTTTAACTCTAGTACGTTAACAAAATGAAACAAAAATTTTGAACCTGGCTTTCCAGTGTTCAGATTTCTGCTCCGGAAATGTATGCAAATTAGTGTGTTTTTAATTAGTTAATGCCTAATTTGCATATTTAAACATACAATTTTAGAACTTGTAATGCAAAATATTATGTCTTTAATGTACTGTGAGTAATTAACGGGGGACGTGTGATGATCTTTAATTAAAATTTACCCTATTCACCTGTAGTGTCTTGCCTTAAGGTTAAAATTTGCATAATTTGAACACAAATAGAATGGAAGGGAAAGATGAACTGAGAACATACATAAAAATCTTATTATTCTGTAAAAATGCATTTAATATAAGCATCAAAATACTTTTACAAGATGCCCTTCAAATCAGCCACAAGGGGGTGCAATTTTTTTTCAAACTGACTGTGTTTCTAAACTCTTGATCTGACATCTCATGTTTCACAGAGCTTGAAGAAGAAGGTGGAAATTCTGCAGCGGACATTAAGCACTCCGACCCGCACCAATGAGGCCATCAGCAGACTGGTCTTCGAAAGGTCAGAATTTCAGTTTGTATTTTGAGCAAAACTATTTGGTAGATCTGCTGAAAGAGACATTGTTGATTTTTGTATTTCCAGCCCTGCTCCTCTGGAGCTGAAGCCTCCTGGTCATGGTCTGATGACAGACTCTCAGGAAATTGACCTCAACCTGACCTTTGACATTAACACACCCGAACAGGTGGAGAAGAAACCCGTTCAAGTGCCATCTAAGAAGATGCGTCTGGACCCTTCGGTGTGAGTTTTTACTCTGCACAGTACGGTTTTATCCAACTCTTCATATGATTTCTACTGATGTCCATTTGTTTTCATTTTTCCACAGATCGTCATCCAAAAACATGGAAAATGCACTTGGACGTAGTGTATGTGTACAAGCAGGATGTCTTGGTGTTGAAGAATATGAGACTGGATTAGATGGAGGGTGTAATGTTTGTGTGTGTGTGTGTGTTTTTGCTCTCAGAATGCTCGTGTTAAAGAAGATGATGTCATGATGGGGCCCATGTTAAGGAACTCGCTGCTCTTCAGAAAGAACGCGTTAGGGAGCATGCTGGACCCATGCAAATTTGGCACTGTGAGAGACTTCTAAATGTTTTTGTAACTTATCCACCTTATTCTTCAACGTGGTAGTAAGCCGTTTTCTGTGAATGTGTGAGACTTCCGGTTCATTAGCCGCCATAGAGAAATAACGAGAAGAATAACAAAGTGCAGTAAGCGGTAAAACTGTTTGCACTACAAACCAGTGTGTTCATAATTATGTTATTACATTAAAAATAATATGGTAAGACACATTTATAATACCAAGCAGCAAAACGAGCTGGCAGCAGATAACACCAGAAGCCAGACCCATACAATTTTCAAATGGCCATTCTCAAAACTCTTCTTGGTTTTCATGCACACATATACTACCATTCAAAAGTTTGTGGGTGGTAAGATTTTCTTTTATGTCTCTGTCTCTTATGCTCACAAAGGCTGCTATATAATTGTAATTATAAATAATAAATGTCTTTACTGTCACTTTTGATCAATTTAATGCATCCTTGCTGAATAGAAGTATTGATTTCTTTCAAAAACAACAAAAAATCTTATAGACCTCAAACCTTTGAACATTTTGTGCAGTTTGCCTTAATGCATCGTTTTTATTCCAGGTAAGATCTGGCTATGATGGACTTGGGGGAAGAGCCAAATTTATCCAACCTGTATCCTTATCCAATGAAAATACTTATATTGCTACCATTACGTATGTAAATAATTATTTGAAGTTGTTGTTTTGTTTAGTTTTTTCATAATGTTTCCTTAACTTTAGTACGTGCACCAGTCTCCTTTATCTGAGATTAGACCCCTCGCCATGAAGTCCAAGAGGAAGAAGGTGTCCAGGCCCGTTACAAGCAAGCCCACCTCCAGCCTGACCACTCTGGATGGTTTCTTGGAATAAAACATCTCCCTTTTCAGGCCTGCAAGAGACATTTTTCCCATGATGCCAGCCAAAAATGCAATAAGGGAAGGCACTATTTACAGCGATGTTAATAAGGAAAGTGGTCCTAGTGGTCTATTGCTAAGAACAGTTTCTTGTGTGAGTATGACCAGTTTCAGGGGTATTTGCATCCACAGGGAGCTGGTGATCAACAGATAACACTTCATGCCACATGCTTTTGGAAATTTTCAGTAGAGACTGAAAATGAATTTTAGTGCTAGACTGTGTTTGTGGAAATATTAATGGCCACTCTAAGCTGATCTAAATGTTTATCTATGTGTGTTTTTAGACTCTTTCTTGTACAGACTAAATCGTGCCACTGGGTAGTGGGTGCCTCATATTACGCTGAAATGAACTTGTGTCTCATGAGATAGAAAATACTTTTATTTATTTGACTTTTCAACAGGGCTGCATTTCTGGCATTTTAAGTGTTTTAGGTCAGAATTTATATCCAGTTTCTGTATTTACATTTGTCTGTTTTGTCTTTTCCTTTCTGAATATTTTGATTGAAGTCTTTGTCTTTTTTTTTTCAGATTTCATTCATTTTTTTCTTGTCTCTGTACAGAGTATAATTTGAAACAATAAACTATAGCTTTTTTTCTATTTACATCTCTGTTCGTAATCCTTGTCAGGATTCTTGGAATTCATAAAAGGTGCCTTGTAATATATCAAACTCCAAAATATTGTGTATAAGCCAGACAAAAACGTCACTTGATTTTCAGCTTTCTGATAACTTATGTAGCGTTATGTAGATAAATATATAGTGTCAGAATATATTATAGTATATATAGTTGGCTGTGATGAAACACATTTGTAAATCTTACACAAAATATAATGCTATAAGTAGAGTGTTAAAGTTAGTCTGTACAGGCAGCAGGGGGTGCTAAAGGTTTGTGTATGTCAGGGCATTCAATAAATTTCTGCCATTCAATAATCATCAAAAGAAATCCTCGAAAAATGCATCAATATTTTCACAAAATACTAAGCAGCACAGCAATATGAAATGTTTATTGAGCAGCAAATTAGAATGATTTCTGAAGGATCATGTGACTAAAAACTGAAGCAATAGTTGCTGAAAATTCAGCTTTGACATATAGGAATAAATAGCATTTTAAAATATATTAAAATAGAAAACACTTATTTAAATTGTAATGATAATTAACAGTTTTACTGAATTTTTGATCAAATAAATGCAGCCTTGGGAAGCATACGAGACTTCTTTCTGCTATTGAGAAAACAATTGCATTACTGCATTTTTACAATTATTTTTTATATATATTTATTTCTAAGAAATGCCACCCAAGCTGCTGTCAATCCAAAACCACAAACAACCTTATCCAATGTGTCCAGTTCCAGTTGGCACATCTTTCCATGCAAAAACTCAGTGAATTATTTAAATCCTGATCATAACATTCACAAAAAACTATTAGAACTCCTTAAGCAGCATAACACTGAAGTGCAGACAACCACAAAACCCATCTCAGACAGCTTCTATAAAGCCAGAGCTTACAGATCACAGTAAAGATCTCGTGATGTCCTGTGGAGAACAATTTTGATCTTATCATCATTTCTGGCACTTCAACTGCATCACACGCCTGTAAGCCTCTTGTGCATCCGGCTCTCTCAATTCCAATTTTGTCCCATATTTTTTCTGTATAAGGTGTGGACTACCTGCTGAATGCTGTTCATACTCTGGAAGGCTTCCATCAGGCCGAAGAGCATGGGATTTATTCAGCGAGCACAAAGGGAATCTGTTTTTGATGGGATGATTACTGATCTTGAAAGCCATAGCCTCCCGGTGCTTCCCGAGTACCCATAATTCTCTTTGAGGTACACGAATGGAGCGCTGAGTGATGCAATTTTCACCTATGTCTTAGTGTCTACATATATCAGTGCAAAGTAAACATGTTTCTGTTGGGAAGATTTCCTTTGGGAACATTGTTTTCCTACACTCTTAAAAATAAAGGTTCTTTAATAGCATCCACGATAACTTTTAACATCCATGAAACATTCATATTGCACAAAATGTTCTTTATATAAGAAAAAGTTTCTTTTGACTATTATCACACTGGTTCTTTTGAAGGAATAATTAATCCAAAATTGAAAATTTGAGAAAATGTACTCACCTTTAGGCCATCCAAAATGTAGATGAGTTTGTTTCTTCATCAGAACAGATTTGGATAAATTTAGCATTACATCACTTTCTCACCAATGGATCCTCTGCAGTGAATGGGTGCCGTCAGAATTAGAGTCCAAACAGCTGATTAAGACATTCAATTATCCACAAGTAATCCACATGACTCTAGTCCAGTGAAAAGTCATATTGTAATAATCATATCCATCATTAAAGCGCTAACTTTAAACTGTCGCCTCTGGTCAAAATACATGACCACAATCCATAATAACGCTTCCTCCAATGAAAAAGTCCAACCCCTGTTGTCCTGTCGCTTAAAAATCCACCCAAATATATAATAATATTGATCTGTGCATATCTCTCTCCTGATTCAGATGAGATGACTTTTTCCCTGGCTTTTATTTTGACGGCACCCATTCACTGCAGAGGATCCATTGGTGAGAAAGTGATGTAATGCTAAATTTCTCCAAATCTGTTTTGATGAAGAAACAAACTCTTCTACATCTTGGATGGCCTGAGATGATTACATTTTCATTTTTGGGTGAACCATTCCTTTTAAACCTGTTCACTGAATGGTTCTTTGGGGAACAAAAATGATTCTTATATATGGCATCGAAACCCCCCTATAGGAACCTTCATTTTTAAGAGTGACATATCTCGCTTAAATAGACATACCGTCTACTGGGAATCTGGAATGACTTGGTTTTGGACTTTTTTTTTGTCTAACGCACATGAAAAACTCATATATTTGTAGATGTGAATGTCTTTGTCTGCCTGTATCCCCACAAAACTTCCCTTCTCGGATTTCTCTAAATGTTTCTCAGAGTGTGTTCTTGTCAGATCAGTGCACTAGCTTTATAAGAACCATCTGGGCCGACTCGTGATCCGTAATTGTTTTCATTAGGTTAATGAAGCTATGGAAGATAAGATACAAGGTCTTTTATGGACCATGGGGCTCATGGGAAAGCAGGAACTGACAGGAAGTCCAGCTGACCTCTCACTCTCTTCCTAGTGTCTTGAACTTCCTACAAGACTTGGAACAAGGTTTCAGAAGAAATTAGTGTGGCTTTTCTCATGTTCCCTAAACAGAAAATATTTACTGCCACATTTAGCTTTGAGTTAAGTTGCTCTGGCCATGGCCACTTCCTGTTCAAGGCAGCAGCTGGGGCGGCAGTATAAACATCTGCAGCTGATTTGGTCGTTCTGCTCCTCTGGGCTGTTTTAAAGCAGATCCTGGAGTGTTTACATAGAGCCTGTGGGGGAACGGGCAGCCAGACAAGCATGTGAACCAAAGCGAGTGGGCAGAGCTAAAGCCTGCTAAAGAGGGTCTCTGCTGGGTCTCCATTTCCTCTATTTTATGTCTATACAGATCTGGAAACGAATCATAGATCACATAGATTTGTGTTGAGATCTTCATACAAATGCTTTATCACCCCTAAACTCCCAACGGAGATACTTGACAAGTGCTATAAGCAAGTGAGAAGTGCTCATACAGAATTTCCCATCTTAAATAACAGGGTTTCCTTCCCCCAGCTAAAACTGCATCATTTTCAACTATGCGACACCAAAAATATGTGTGGGTAGGCATGTGCACATTTACATTCCTCTGTCCTGGGGACAGATTCACGAAAATCTTAAGAAAGAAGTAAAGAAATTTCATAAGAATGTTCATAAATGCAATTCTTGAAAAGTTCTTAAGAAGTTCTCAACTATTGTCTTGCACACTATTTACTATTTTCACACATGATATATATATATATACATATATGTATATATATACATACGTATGTATGTATTTTCGTTGCTACAGACTTAACAGGAGTTCAGAATTCATGTTTAATCCTCTGTGTATTTTAAATATTTATTTTGTGCTTAATGCTGCTTATAATTATAAAAAACAAGGACCCTATTTGAGTCTTTGTGGAGTTCTTACTGAATTTCCAATTTAGCAAAAAGTCTGATCACTGGTGTCACATCAGTACTCATGCACATCACTTGTAATAGTATATGTTGGCAGTATTATCTTGTAATGCCTAATAACTTGGCAACCCAATAAATTCATTAAACATCTTATTTCTCTCCTGATTCAGATGAGATTACTTTTCTCCTGGCTTTTCATTCTGACGAAAAGTGGCGTAATGATAAATTTCTCCAAATCTGTTCTGATGAAGAAATAGACTCATCTACAGCTTGAATGGCCTGAGGGTAAGTACATTTTTAGCACATTTTCATTTTGGGTGAACTTTTCCTTTTAAAACTGTTCACTGAAAGGTCCTTTGGGGAACAAAAAATGGTTCTTCAAAGGCATCGCTGTGAAAACCCCCTATTGGAACCTTTATTTTTGAGTGATATATCGCACTTAAAAAGGCATACTGTCAACCACTGGCCTTCTGGAATGACATGGTTTTGGATTTTCCTTGTCTAAAGCACGACAAACTCATATATGTGTAGATGTGAATGTCTTTGTCTCCATGTATCCCTACAAAAGTTCCCTTCTCGGATTTCTCTGAATGTTTCTCAGAGCGTGTTCTTGTCAGATCAGTGCACTGGCTTTATAAGAACCATCTGGGCCGACTCGTGATCCGTAATTGTTTTCATTAAGTTAATGAAGCTATGGAAGATAAGATACGAGGTCTTTTATGGACCATGAGGCTCATGGGAAAGCAGAACTGACAGGAAGCTGTGCACGCAACACAGTCCAACTGACCTCTCACTCTCTCTTCCCAGTGCCTTGAACTTCCTTCAAGACTTGGAACAAGGTTTCAGAAGAAATTAGTGTGGCTTTTCTCATGTTCCCTAAACAGAAAATATTTACTGCCACATTTAGCTTTGAGTTAAGTTGCTCTGGCCATGGCCACTTCCTGTTCAGGGCAGCAGCTGGGGCGGCAGTATAAACATCTGCAGCTGATTTGGTCGTTCTGCTCCTCTGGGCTGTTTTAAAGCAGATCCTGGAGTGTTTACATAGAGCCTGTGGGGGAACGGGCAGCCAGACAAGCATGTGAACCAAAGCGAGTGGGCAGAGCTAAAGCCTGCTAAAGAGGGTCTCTGCTGGGTCTCCATTTCCTCTATTTTATGTCTATACAGATCTGGAAACGAATCATAGATCACATAGATTTGTGTTGAGATCTTCATACAAATGCTTTATCACCCCTAAACTCCCAACGGAGATACTTGACAAATGCTATAAGCAAGTGAAAAGTGCTCATACAGAATTTCCCATCTTAAATAACAGGGTTTCCTGCCCCCAGCTAAAACTGCATCATTTTCAACTATGCAACACCAAAAATATGTGTGGGTAGGCATGTGCACATTTACATTCCTCTGTCCTGGGGCCAGATTCACGAAAATCTTAAGAAAGAAGTAAAGAAATTTCATAAGAATGTTCATAAATGCAATTCTTGAAAAGTTCTTAAGAAGTTCTCAACTATTGTCTTGCACACTATTTACTATTTTCACACATGATATATATATATATACATATATGTATATATATACATACGTATGTATGTATTTTCGTTGCTACAGACTTAACAGGAGTTCAGAATTCATGTTTAATCCTGTGAAATCGGCTCCTGGAGTGAATGATTATGGAATTATAGATGGGAAAAGACTGTGGCTTAATCAGAATAGCATAATATTCTTACTATAGAGATTCCTATAACCTGGAAATGTGGCATTGTTGCACTTCCGGTTCCATTGTCCCAAAGTCAGTGTTTCTTTGTTTGTTTTTTCGTGTTTTTGGTTAAATGGCTGAAATAAGGTCTGGCATTTTATTCTACGCCATAAAATGCATCAGTAATGTCCCTCTCATGATTTTTTCAAGTTCAAGTTTTCATTTTTTTCTTACTGAATTTCCAATTTAGCAAAAAGTCTGATCACTGGTGTCACATCAGTACTCATGCACATCACTTGTAATAGTATATGTTGGCAGTATTATCTTGTAATGCCTAATAACTTGGCAACCCAATAAATTCATTAAACATCTTATATATAGGGATTTAACTCAAGTTGGAAGTAAATAACTTATTTTCAGGAATTCTTCTTAAGTTTTGTCTTTGGAACAATTTTAAGAACAAAGATAAGAACATTCCTAAATGTTTTTGGAAATACAAAATATTCTTAATTTTATTCTTAAAAGGGGGGTTCACTGGGTTTTTTCTAGGCTTGATTGTGTTTATGGGGTGCAGTCTAACATGTGTTAATGCTTAGTTTTTTAAAAAACACATTATTTTTCACATAATTTACCTTTATTCCACACCGCTCTGCTGCATCAGTAATGTCCCTCTCATGATTTTTTCAAGTTCAAGTTTTAATTTTTCTTGAATAAGCTAAGAATTGGCTACAGAAGTTGTTGGGGACCTAGCAGGTAAACTCATCTACTCACTAGTCTGCTTTTACAGCCTTATAGCACTTTTACAAACTACTCAAACCTGATGACATCGGTCATTAATTGAACAAACTGTGTGGTCTTTAGGGGGCAGTATGAGATTGATTGATTTTTATATAATAGTTTTACAATAATGAAAAGTAAAAACAGATAGCAAGATATAGATGACCTGCAGTCATATATGAAACACTAATACTATCCTCTGGGATTAATTATACATAAAATAATAAATAATATCAAGAGTGAATTTCTTTGTTCAGAACCCTTACGAAAAAGATGTTTATTCAAGTGTGCTATTAGTATACTTCTTTTAAACTAAAAATAGGAAAGTATACTTTTAGTCTACTTTTAATGTACTTCTCATATATGGGCGTTATGTACTTCTCAGAAATATACTTAAAACTGTGGCTTAATCAGAATAGCATAATATTCTTACTATAGAGATTCCTATAACCTGGAAATGTGGCATTTTTGCACTTCCGGTTCCATTGTCCCAAAGTCAGTGTTTTTTGTTTGTTTTTTCGTGTTTTTGGTTAAACGGCTGAAATAAGGTCTGGCATTTTATTCTACGCCATAAAATGCATCAGTAATGTCCCTCTCATGATTTTTTCAAGTTCAAGTTTTCATTTTTCTTGAACAAGCTAAGAATTGGCTACAGAAGTTGCTGGGGACCTAGCAGGTAAACTCATCTACTCACTAGTCTGCTTTTACAGCCTTATCGCACTTTTACAAACTACTCAAACCTGATGACATCGGTCATTAATTGAACAAACTGTGTGGTCTTTAGGGGGCAGTATGAGATTGATTGATTTTTATATAATAGTTTTACAATAATGAAAAGTAAAAACAGATAGCAAGATATAAATGACCTGCAGTCATATATGAAACACTAATACTATCCTCTGGGATTAATTATACATAAAATAATAAATAATATCAAGAGTGAATTTCTTTGTTCAGAACCCTTACGAAAAAGATGTTTATTCAAGTGTGCTATTAGTATACTTCTTTCTAAGGGAAAGTCCTACAAGAAACCATCTCCATTAATATTCCAGTGTGTCTGTATTAAAAATAAACTGGACTTTCTCATGAGATAAATCCTCTGTATGGGGGGTTACTGGAAGAAAAGAACAACACAGGAAAAAAAAGAAAGAAAAGGACAGTGTGAATATCTGACTTCTGCTTTTCATGGATGGTCAACACATCAGTCAGAAGCTCACATCCTGTGTCAGAGTTTATTTTTATCATGGGAAGAGAGAATAAACTCTATTAAGAACGACAAGCCATAAACAGGAAAGACTCCCATTGAGCCACTGTGTTTTCTCAAATGAAGTAACCCACAATGACATCAACTTCACATGGTGCATTTAGCTGTATTTTATTGTCGCATTAATTAACAGAGATGTGTCAGGTTTGGTGTCTCTCTTTTTTGTATTCTGTTTTTATATTTTATTTTCATTACTGATAAATAGGAGATATATAAAACAATTCAACTTCATCAATCGCAGATGTAAAATTTAGTTTTAAGGGTACACAATGAATCATAAAGACACTAAAATGGAGAGAAAAAGAAAATAGGAAACAACAAAGTGCAGAAATCAAATATCCTAAAAAATATGCCGTGTTATGTGAAATTAAATCTGTTATGTGACAATAAAGATATCAACCACAACCAGGATAAAATATCTTATGAAATATACAGTTTTATGTCAATTAAATACATTGTTAATATTAATATTCATATACAAAATATAATATTAAGATACAAAATAATTGAACAAAAAAGCTGAAATATTGCATCATGATTTAGATTGAGACAGCTCACAATAGTAATATATTCAAGTTATGAGATAATAAAGATTAGAAAGCAGAGAGCTTTCTAAGTATGTCTTTGTAACCGTTATATTCTTTTAGTTTCATTGTCATGGACTTTTAGTTTTTTTTTCTCATCATTTTCCTTTTTTCTTTGTTCTAGTTTTCCCGCCAGCCATCAGTTACCATGGACCATGGACCTTTGGGTTACAAGTCCGACTCTCTAACCATTAGGCCACGTCTGCCCCCCTTTAAGTTCCTCTTTGTTCACCTTTCATGGGTTCGGTATTGTTTGTGCATTGCACTCCGTTTTGTGCGTTTGGATTACCTATATCTTCTTTGCTGTTGAAACTTAATTAAATAAATAACCTATGTCAGTTTTTATATGAAGCTATGAGTACTTTCAAATGATCACATAAAGTACCATCTTTATTGTGTTGTTTTATTTGCTTTTTTCCTTAAGTCACAAGGCAGGATGACTACTGTAAATGTCACACTCAGGTCCAGGAACAGGAACAGCTTCTCCTGTGTGATTCCAAAGGATCAGCTATGCTGCTCTCAGATCAGTGTATTGACTATTAAATGTCAGAGGTCAGCTGGGCTGACTGTGACTCATCCGCTGCTGATGCCATGGTTTTGTCTAGAGGCCTGGTGACAGTTTCTTTAATTCTTTGACCTTTACCTGAGACAGTGCTGATGTTTATTTAACTCATCTCAGACTTTTTAAAAAGGTCATAACAAAGAATACAATAAAAAGACCATATGAGGTCAGACTGAACTAACAGAGTTCAAAAAGACGAAAGATAATGTGTATATTCCACCACAAAGACTGATCAATGATTAGATATTATCCTTATATTTTATTATACTTTATAAAGCATAATAAAGTGATCTGTTTTGATTATAATTGTATTTATTTGAATATTAATCATGCATTAGAATTCACTACATTTCTTTCCTGAAATTGCTAGTCATAAACGGAATGAAGGAAAATGAATCAAACAGGTTAGTCAATCAGTAAAGCAGTTTACAAGAAAACAAGTTGACCCTCCCTACCAACGCAACACAACGACGTTACTCCAGTCTCCGGCTGATCATACTGGCCTTTTGGGTTGTTGTGCCTCTCCACCGCTCACCTGACCAGATCCATGTCTGAGCCTGTCTGCTCAGTGACATAACAGCCCGTTTTGCAATTAGGTAAAACACGGTGACAAAGGTTTGCAGGAAATCATGTGACTCATACCTATACGCATACAAAATAGGATCAAACCCAGTCTGGCTCAAGTTTGTATCATTAGATAGAGTGTCATTCTTCAGACTGTGGCTACTTTGGAGGTGTTGGGCTATTAGAGAGGAAATGAGGTAAGAGCTGAGTAAGGATGCTCCTCTAGTTCCTCAGAGCTTGACAGTGTATGTTCAGAAGTGCACACTACTATGTTACTCATATTTCTTCAGTATATAGTATGTACACTACCATTCAAAAGTTTGGGGTTGGAATCTATTCTATGCTAAATATTATATTTTCATTAGTATTTTAGTTTATTACTATATTTACTTCAGTCTTCAGTGTCACATGATCCTTCAGAAATCATTCTAATATGCTGATTTGCTGCTCAAGAAAGATTTCTTATCATCTATGTTGAAAAACTTTATGCTGCGTAATATTTTTGTTCAGCATTTAATTGAAATAGAAATCTTTTCTCACATTATGCATGTCTTTACTGTCACTTCTGATCAATTTATTGCGTTCTTGCTGAATTAAAGTATTAATTTATTTTATAAGAAAATATGACTGTTATTATATGAAATAATATTAATATTATTAATTGTAAGTGTAAATCTTCAATTCATTCTTTAACTTTTAAAATACAATAATTCTAATTATCTGAATGAACCAAAACTACTGAAATGTGAACCAATATAAACTACTGAAATATGTACCACTGTGTCCTTGCACTCTCTATTCTATTTCTATTCTATTTACTTGTTTTCTTTTTAATTATTAAAAAACTTGACCCTCTAACACTAGCACTCTCTATTCTATTTCTATTCTATCTACTTGTTTTCTTTTTATTTATTTAAAAAAATAATAATAACAACTTGACCCTATAACAAATCTTTTTCTATTGTATTTACTTTTTATTCTTTTTATTTATTATTAAAAAAAAGAAGAAGAAGAAGAAAAAAAAACCTTGCTATGTGTACTGCGGAAGACTAACCGGGACTTGTCACAGCACTTTCTACATATTATTATTGCTCTTTTGTTTGTTTGATCGCTTCAATTGTCCTCATTTGTCATTTTGAATAAAAGCATCTGCTAAATGATTAAATGTAAACGCAATGTAAATGTATACTGTTTTACATACCAATTTAAAAAAAAACACATATTTAGAGTATTTTAGGCTAGTATTCCACACCAGACAGTCAAAGACTCTCCTGACATGTAACAAATAAATTGCTGATGAGCAGGACAAGGTTACTGACCCCCCATTTCTCTTTCATTTTCAATCACTCACATATTTTATCTTCTTCCTTAAAAAAAAAACACGCTTTTTTTGGCAAGGTTTCTTTCTCTTATTCTCTCATTTCCAGTCTATTCCAGTGCCCCAATGTAAAAGCTCTCAAATATGTTTTTTTTTCTCATTATGTAAGTGGAAAATGAATAGAATAACAGAATAAAGCATATGAGGTGAGAGGAGGGGGCGTCCAGTAAAATATCATGCACACATTTGTGAAGAACCCCTTGAAAACAGTCTTGGCCCTGCGGTTAGATGACACCACAGTCTTTCCATTCTTTCAAGCATCACACACACACACACACTCCCTCCAGCAGGAGTTTGGTTTGAGTGGCATTGCTATTGTTCCGAGCTCTGCTGTTTTTCCCCGCACTGAAGCTTAGACATGGATCTGGGGATGAGCAGACGGAGCGGGAGATGACGGAGTGCATAATGGACGCATGACTTCAGAGCGGAGGTGTTAGCTTGAAGCATGCATCACTGACCTCAGTACCTGTGCAGGTAGCCAACCATTGAACAGAATGGCCGCTTTGGGAATCCAGAGGTGTTGGATTTCCCAAAACAAATGACGAAAGCCCACAATTATCCCTCTGGCTCTAGTAGTCACTTCAACAAATCCTTTATACACACTCAAACGCACATGCAAGGAGAGTGACTTCATGTCGACAATATTTCAGTCACGATTAAATCAGTCTGTAGCTGCAATATGAAAATGATACTACTCTCGTTTGCTTACATGTTGGGTTAAGTTCACACAAAAAATGAAAAATATTTACTCATGTCCTTACGAACTAACATGACTTTTATTCGTTTAATTTTTCTGATTCTAGCTCATTTTAGGTATTTGAAAAAACGCAACTTAATGCGTGCTGTGAAAAGTCCAAAACAGTGTTTTTAGAATTTTAGTATTTCTTTTTAGTATTTTATATAATATTATAGCATTTATTAATAGTTTGAATTAGCTTTATGTTTGTATTTTTATTTTAAGTTTTAGTTAAGTTTTAAGTTTGTTATCTGCTTTTTTAACACTGGTCCAAAAATGATGACACACACACACACACACACACACACAAACACATATTAATTTACAAGGCACATTGAAATCAATGGTGTTTGTAAGTAAATGGCTTAAAATCAGAAAAACAGACCAAAACGTGAGTGAACAAGGACTTGAATTTCAGTTTGTACTTCGTATGGCTTCAGAATACTAAATACAGCACTTAATATAGTCATATGGACTACTTTTATGGTGGCTTTTTGGAGTTTAACGTGAACATTGTTTGAAATATCTCCTTTTGTGTAACACGGAGGAAAGAAAATCCTACAAGATATTTTTTATGCACTATTCCTTGAAATTACTGGTGAAATCTGTTTGTGTCGCAAACTTTATGTCTGCGTGTGCACCTGTAAGAGCAAAATTTGTATCCAAAGGCATTTCAACTAATAAAGGTAAAAACTTGTGTGAACCACACACACACACACACACACAGTCTGGTCAGCTATCCTTGTGGGGACTCTCCATAGGCGTAATGGTTTTTATACTGTACAGACCGTATATTCTATTGTCCTACACCAACCCTACCCCTAAACCTACCCCTCACAGGAAACTTTGTGCATTTTTAGATTTTCAAAAAACTTCATTCTGTGTGATTTATTAGCTTGTTTGCACCTTCTGCCCACTCAAGGCAGAAAAGACAGGTGAGGAAAGAAAACTCCCTCCCCCTACACTAAGTACACTTTAATGTGTGTGTGTGTGTGTGTGTGTGTGCGCGCGTTTTTGTGACACAAAAACAAACCTGTGTGTGTGTGTGTGTGTGTGTGTGTTTCTGTGTGTGTGGCTGTGCACACCTGCCCTGCAGCCATGAATTGTCTAGAATGAGGTTTGGCATTGGGCTCCTCAGATTTTCATGCAGCCTGAATCAGAATGTGTGTGTTCACGCAGGCTCGCGTGTTACAGGGAGCAGAAGTGCTGACTGAACTGCGTCAGTTTCAGTGGAACTGTCTGAACATGCTGAAAAGAAACCACCCACCCATGTCTTCCTCCTTTCTGTCTGCAGTACACAAGCCATATGCTTTTATTCTGTCACAGGATTCATCCTAAGTGGGGGCGACCTGTGAACTTGAGTTATTGAAAGAACCCTATCACCACTTTGCCCCTGTTAGCTGTGTATTTAACCTCAAATTGACCCAGGGATATCACCCATATAATAAGTCTATTTTTTGTCGTTTAAATAAATCATATCCATAATATTCATAAACTATTACATCTAAATTTTTGCATTTTCAGAAGAACATTAATAGTCCTTGCCTTTGCAACACTCCCAGCCACAAGGAAAGAAATTACATAAAGAACACAGAAGAAAGAAAAGAACACAAAAGACACAAAGAATTTAAGGGGGTCATATGATGCTTTTTTAAAGATCATTATTTTGTGTATTTGGTGTAACAGAATATGTTGACATGCTTTAATGTTCAAAAAACACATTATTTTTCAAATACTGTACATTATTGTAGGTCCTCTATGCCCCGCCTCTCTCAAACACGTCGTTTTCTACAAAGTCCCTCCTTCCGACAAGAGCAGTCTGCTCTGAAATCGCATCATATGACCCCTTTAATGATTCCGGTTCCAATTATGATTCCAGTTTCTTTAAAGGTTGCATTAATGATTATTTTAGTACTTTTAAGGAATAAATATTTGGGGGGAAAGATATGCAAGATGCATAACTGCAGACCAATAATTGGCCTTAACCATATATTAAACAACAATACTAAACAAACAAAAAAGTGATAACACATTTCATACATTAATATTTATAAAACACTACTGACAAAATGCATGTCATGTCTTACATGAGTCATACAATGTTTCTTTGATTCCCTAAAAAAAAAACGACTCAAGAATAATTCATTCAAGAATTAGATATACTTGGGTGCAATGTATGATGAACAAGCTCATAGGAACCAGACAACACTGGTTGCATTGTTTCACTTAAAAGAACCGGTTCATACGAGTCATTAGTTCATGAATCAGAGTACACTGGGCACAATGTATGATTCTGATTCACTAAAACAACCTGGCTCATAAGAGTCATTCATTCAGTAATTGGACAACAGTGGGTGCAATGTATGATTGGTTGTGATGTATGATTGGTTGTGATGTATGATTGGTTGTGAAGGAAAGGAAAAGCAGGCCTAGATTGATTGGCCAATGGGACCACCCGAACTTTCCCGGTGGGCCGATCGCCAAAACCTCACCAGCCCCCACATATCATTCATCCATGTCCAGTATCTGCGCTATTTCTCTCAAAAAGTTATGAGCGATAAAATGTCTGTGTACTCTTTTAAACTAGAGGTGCAGGTATCTTTTAATCGCCTAAGCTTTGGAGTGCATGGGAAACAAACACCAATAGCCATGTGATGAAACAGTTCTACCTGATTATTATTAATGTCACAATTATTATAAGCTACTAATATTAAATACTGGGTAATATGAGGGCAAAACATCACTTTTATAGAGATTGTTTTAGTTTTGTGTAATTAAGATGTTTTTCATTACAAACACCAGTTAATTTTTCAGTTTTATTATAAATGTATTATTATTATGAATAATAATAATAATTATTATTATTATTATTATTGTTTCGTTGTTGTTATAGAAACCAGAAAATCGTGGTAATGAGGATTATGGTTTTTGCCTGATTTGTGATCTTACTAAAACTACAGTAAACTCTGGATTCAAGAATTACACTATAGCTTTTCAGTAGGACAAGTACATATAAACTGTAATTAAAGCAAAATATGATTTCAATTAATAACAGCCTATAATATAATGAAATAATAATATTGTTAAATGCATTTGCAGTATATTCAAAATATATATGATTTGTTTCTGTCCTTTATTTAATAATGAGTTTTTTAAATTCCAATTTAAAGTCCCTAACCCCAGCAAAACATTTATGGGCCAGATGGGCTGAATTTTAGCCCAAGCAAACCTGTTTGCTTAGACCTCATATATCTGGTGTTAATTAATTTATGCTTTTAATATGTTGTAGCCTGGAATATTTAGTATGCATACTCCTTATATTTGTGTGTGCTGGAGATTTAAAATTTGAGGGGGAAAAAACAACAATGTTGTGACACCAAGATAGGCTACTATGAAGGGGGACCTTTAGCTTGCTATAGACCCAGGGCCCTGTGTGTTCTTAATCCGGGCCCTTCATAAGAGTCAATCATATGCTGATATTTAGATGAAACGTCCTGATCTATGAAAGAGCAACATTTGAGCAACAGCATTTCCCTCTGCCCTTCAAAACCCCTTCAAAACACACGAAAATCCAAGTTCAACTCCCTGCTGCCGCCACACTAAACATTCACTGTTTTCTCTTCCATGTAGAGGTGAAAAACGAGCGTGAGGTATCAACAGATATTCTGGCATGATGAAAAAAGCCCCGTTAAAATAATTACTGTGATTAATCAGAGTGTAAACACACGCAGGCGGCTCATTATCTCTCTCAGAGAGGGATTCTGACGACAGCAGTGCTCTGTTCCGCGGAGCTCAGCTGGAAGGGTAATGAATAAAGCGGCTTCCTCGGCCGTGCAAAGATAAATGGATGCCCATTTGTATTTGGTCATTATCTACATGTCCAAACGAGAGAAAGCAAAGAAAGACAGAGGATCTTGGGTAGACTTCAGTCCTTGGGTTACAGACGGATTGTGCTTTGCTCAGATAAATCTTCGATCCCTAGATGAAGAGTGATTTTAGTTGGAAAGAGATTATAGTGAGGAGAACAAGCCAAGCAAATGTATGGTGAAGTGTGTGTGTGTAGCCTTACAGAGATGTTAGACAGCCTGTCAGCTCTGTCGGCTGGGGTTTTGGCTCATGGGAACTGCGAGTGTGTGTGTGTGTGTGTGTGTGAGAGGGTGTATAAGGTCCAGACCTTGTTTCCTGCATGTTTTAAAGTGGCTTTCTGTTTCCGGTATGTGATGGGTACCAGACCTCAAGGTCAGACAGGCGGCCCGGTTCTGGAGAAAACCCAGCATTACTGTAGTCCAAACCTAACGTTCATCCAAAGACCAAACCCAATCGTTTACCGCGGTGGATCTTTTCACAAACAGCCAAGCCAGGTGGAGGGAAGTCATAATCTATGTTTGTGTGAGTGTGTGTGAGTGTGCGCTTGACCTAACTCCCTCACACACTCCTCTGGCAGACCTGTGAAGGCCGGGCAGTCCTCCAGTAAGAGCGTGCATAAACAGATTCAAGGCAAAGACACACACACATACATCACTTAAACAAAAACATGTTGCTCATTTGCAGGAATAAAAGCATATTTTGTTCATTTCTACAGTTTAGAATGAGTTTAGAACTAGACTTTTTTTTTTTTTACATTTCTTATATTCATACTTGAATGCCCCTTATAAGAAGCATGCATTATAAACTGAAGGTTACACTGAAGGTTCCACAAAGGCTCTTTTTACTTGGGCTAGTGTGTATTCACCCTGAACACTATAGCAACAAACCAGCAATGCTAGCAACCACCTAGAACACGGTAGCAACCATCCAAAATACCCTAGTAACCACAAAGCAACACCCTGGTGATGATGCAGAATGCCCTAGCAACCTTTGCACAGGCAAACATCACTCAGTTTTTCTGCAGAAAATGTACAAATTTAATTTTCTTTCCTACTGGACAGGCTTTTATTGTGATGGTGCTGCTGCTGTCATTATTGTCATACGCAATTTTCTTTTTCATTCTTCTATTTGTTCCTCACTCCTCATCTTTAGTTTCTCTCTCCACCATCTGGTTTCCACATGTTGTTCTGGTCCAAAGCTCATTATTAGTGTCCCCAGTCTCACATCTTCATACCAGCCAAACACACTTTACATTAATCATACACTAACTTTAACTTCACACACACTTCCAAGCTGGGGAACGCTCTCCAAAAAGCTCTGCAAGCAACTTATTCAATTTGCATTTGTTTACTAGAACCTTTCCTCATGCAATTTAATTCACTTCTCTCGTTTTCACATATATTTATTAGCATTTTTATTTCATTTTCTTATGGTTTTTATTTATATGTGCTTGTGCATTTTACTCTAACTCTGTAAGTTTTATTTTTTTATAATTTTATACCATATTTAAGCATGCAATCTTTATATATATGATGCTACTGTACACTATCATTCAAAACTTTGTGGCCTTGACAAAATGTTTTTTGAAAGGTTTCTTATGCTCACCAAGTTTGCATTTATTTGATCAAAAATACAGTAAAAACATCAATGTTGTGAAAAATATATTACAATTTTAAATATATGCTTACTATTTGAACATACAGTATTTTTAATTTTTTTGAAGACTGCGTAGCCATTATTCCAGTCTTCAGTCTCACATGATCCTTCAGAAATCATTTTAATATGCTAATTTGCTGCTCAAAAAACATTTGTTCTTATTATTATCAATGTTGATAATTATGTGATTTTTTTAGGATACTTTGATGAATAAAAAGTTCAAAACATTGTTCAACAGCATTTACTTGAACTAGAAATCTTTAGTAACATAAATGTCTTTACTGCCACTTTTCATCAATCTAATGCATCCTTGCTGGATAAAATCACCAAACTTTTGAACTATACGTTTAACTTTCTCTACACCAAGAGCGCACACACGCATGAACCAACCTAACTTAAACACTCTCCACACTCAACACATTGAACTACACATCTCTGTTCATCCTAGACCCTGACTGTAACCACACGCTGACATAATGGATTTTTTTAGGGGAGCGGGTCTGGGCTCAGAGCCACACTTGAGGGGCAAAGAGTTCCTCCAGCAGTTGTAACTGGGCCTCTCACGAAACACAATTCTTCTTAAATTCCAGAGCTGTTTTGTAAGCTAGAGATCAAAAATTACGGTTCACTGTCTATCGCAAGTGAGTGTGTTTATTATTAAAAATATCAAGCTAATATATGTAGATGGATTTGACAGGGCTAAAGGAATAGCTCACCCCAAAAATTGTAATTCTGTCATCATTTATTTTTGAGTGTAAGTTTATAACTTGAATATCAGTCTTTTCTCACACAAAGCTATTGTATGGCTTTGGGAGACTTGGAATATAGTGCAAACGTTTGATGGTGCTTTTATAGGACTGTATGAATTTCTTTCTTCTGCTGAACATAAAAGAAGATATTTTGAAGAATGTGAGCAACCAAACAGTTTCTGGTAGATATTGACTTCTATAGTTTTATATATATATATATATATATACAGTGGAGGTCAATGGGGAATAGCAACTGTTCGGTTTTGCTTTTTATGTTCAGCAAAAGACAGAAACAACTTGAGGGTGAGTAAATGATGACAGAGTTTTCATTTTTGGCTGAACTATCCCTTTAATTAAACAGCTCTCTCTCACAGACACTGAATGACAAACAGCTGAAGGTAAAAGTGTGTTTGAAAGTCTGATAAAAATGCTTTGATGAGGATCAGATCAAGAATCAAACACAGGCGGTTATCGGCTAAACTTGTCAAAAACTCAAAGCTCTCTGTCGAAGTGATCATTGCACAGGGAGTAACCCAGGGCTGCGGTCACCTCTGGCCCCTTCGGGCAATTGTAACCCCTTTCTGTGACCCCTGGTGACCCCTGAACCAGTGGCAGTTGCTTTGACCAACACTCATCTGGGATGAATTACAGCATCTTCAAGCGACACTCTGGGCCTGTGATAATGAGAAAAGCAAAACTGAGTCTAATATCTAAGATAGACTTACAGTATATAACAGATGTATGTGCAGGATACAGTGAGTTTGTGCTTGAACTAGTGCTTCAGTTGAAGTGAGAATTATGAATGTGGCTCTTCTGGGGGTGAACGAGTGTTCTTGATAGGGAGGAGAGGGAGAGATTATATTAGCTTTCATGTGAAGGTCGTGCTGTTAGAGTAATCCTCTCTATTGTGCTCTGATAAAGCAGTCCAGCTTCTGTGAAAACCTGCTTTTACAAAGATTTTAAGCAAAAAGATATGCAATAGTAATGGTTCAAGAAGAAAAAACATTTTTAGATTTATAAAAAATGTTTATGTCAGCACTCCCACACTGACTGGTCAATCAAATAAGATGACCAGGAAAACATTTTGTATGAATGAATAAATGTAATTAATTACAAATAAAAGTTAACCTTTACCCGTTGAAACGACCAGAAAGTTTTATTCTGATCTAGACTTGTCTAGCTCTAAACTAGATATAAAAATAAAAATTCTGTCATCGTTTACTCATTCTCATATCATTTCAAAACTGTGTTTCTTCTGTTGAACAAAAAATTAGATGGTATAAAAAATGTTTCATGTACACAATAAAAACAACACAGGTCTATGTCTTTTCAATAAGGCTGATATATTTGGTCCCTTCTACTCTACCATTCAAAAAGTTTGGGGTCGGTAAGATTTTTAAAACCTTTTATGCTCACCAAGGCTGCATTTTTTTTATCTAAATACCATAAAAACAGTAATAATGTGAAATATTATTGCTATTTAAAATAACTGTTTTCTATTTTAATATATTTTAAAATGTAATTTATTTCTGCAATGGTAACGCTGATTTTATAACAGCCATTACTCCAGTCTTCAGTGTCACATGATCCTTCAGAAATCATTCTATTATGTTGATTTGCTGCTCAAGAAACATTTCTTATTATTATCAATGTTGAAAACGGTTATGCTGCTTAAAACCTGGATTCATTAATGAATAACCTGGTTTACAATTTGAGTTTCAGTTTGTGGTTTCCTAGGTTGTGCTATATGCTAAAATTGCATCTAAAATCTGACCACATCTTTAATATTACACAATCATAAATAATAAGGCACATAAATCCATGAAAGGAAGAGAAATGAAAAACACCCCACTGTAGTGAAAGGTCTCAGGTAGATTTAAGGGCCAGATGGGGTTTGGTCTGCCCCTGTATTTAGTTACCCTATATAGTGGTAATTCACGGTGCTTCTTTTGTGTGAGTCTGGTGTACCTGAGCTACTACACAGATGGCAGAATAGGTGGACAGGAAGTGAACATACATTTAATTTAAAGTCAAATAACCCCACACTAAACTGGATTGTTCTCTGAGAGATAATGTTTGTGCTTTTGCATTAAGAGACCTTTGACAGTGCTGAATGCTGACATTGCAAGATGCTGCTTTTTCCATCCAGAGTTCACAAACTGTTTACTGGACCTAAAAAGAGTCTTCAGATGTTTTTGGCAACTTGTAAATGGTCATAGTGGTGTGTTAGCCTAATGAGGCAGAGAGAAACCAGGCATTTGGCACAGTGCTGAAGCACACTAATTGGCTTCTCAGATTACAAGCGAGCTACCTGATCTGCACCAGAGACCTTCACTAACGTGCAAACACACACACATTCAGCACGATCTACAGATCACTTCAGAAAGAGTTATTCTGTAGTCACAAATACACATTCATGCACACAATTACACACAAGTAGCATCATGCACATGCATATTTAATTATATTAAAACACTGCAGCTACTATTTCATATCACCAAACCCCTCAAGTACAGGGTGTGTGAGTGAGTGTGTTGTTGAGATTACACAGACCTTGGCGTGATGTCCACTTTGTTCTGCCCAGAATGAACGGGTTGCTTCACGCCTTATATACACATGCAGACAAGTCAATGACGTGATGCACAATTTTCGCCAGATCTATAAAGTTATTGAAAACACACAATTCATAAAGATTTCACAAAGACAGAGTATTGAATGTGATTGAAAGCACCTTTTCACTTTCAAAATTAAAGTTCAGAAAATTTCAGCAAAATTTTTTTTAAGTCTCATTGCAATTTTACTTAAAAATCTTTTTATTTAATATTAAAAATATTTAGATATGAAATAATAATAATAATAATTATTATTATTATTATAAGTAGTGAAATACATTTTTAAAAGATACTAATTATACACACACATATGCACACACATACATGTGTATGTGTTTAAATTATACATATTTATATTATTAAGCATTTCTAAAACAAATTTATTTACTGCTTTAAGTATTAAATAAATTAAAAAACACACACACAGCCAGAAAGTTTTGCATCAGTTAATAACAATAAAACTATTAAAGGTCCCATATTTTACACCTTTCTGGAGTTTTATTTTAGGTTTTGATATCAGCACCTAGACCTCAGTTATCATGGAAAAAGCCAGGAAATTTCAGTTTTGACAATATGGGACCTTTAAATCAATACCACCAAACAGCAGTCTACATTTTATTAAAATTAAACTTCTTTATTTTTAATAAGTAGGCTTATAATAATAGTTTTACATGTGGTATTACCAAGACATCAATACATTACAAATAAAAACATAATGAAAAAAAATTAAATGAAAATAAACAAACAAATAATAAAATAAAATAGAATAAAATAATGTCCAATGACATCAAAGTATGTCATTGTCATGACTGTTTACAAAAAGAAAAAGAAAAAAACACAAGGTGCAACAAATAAAATAAAATAATTAGAAAACACCAATAATAAAAAGTACAAATCTCAACAGTGTTGGAAAAGAGGAAAAAACTTAGATTGTTGAGATCTGTTTGCTTAAGCCAGAACAAAGAACACATTCAACTTTGTCAACCTCTTATCTCATGGCTCCTCAAGGAATAGTCAGTGCCATCAAACACATCTGCTTTTCCAATCACAATCCTTCCTGCATATTTATTAAATGTGGGTCTGGAGTGAGCGCAACATTTGGAATTTTTTGTGAATTTCGAAACCCAAACTCAATAATATTTCAAAATTATTTGGCTGTTGATTTCTGAAACTGAAACCTCCTTTCGCTGAAAGGTGTGCAGCCCAGGCCCAAAATGCCACATATTTATGCCCGAGAAAATATCATTATCATACTGAGTTTGGTGTCAGGTCAGCTCCACATGTTGCTGACGGGCGTCAAATTTTTCAGGTGACTCCAGTGACCTTTGAAGGCAGGTGGGTACGGCTTCACCCCAGGCCTTAGCAGCTCTAATGTGGCTTCCTGTGGGGAAACTGACCTTAAGAACACATGAGAAGCAGTTTTCAGAGCTCGTGCTTCAAACAGGGAGGCTTTGTTGGGGTTTTTGAGAGTGAAGGGCCATTTCCTGTCTTTACAGGAAGAAGTCATATTGGAAACAGATTTGCTCTCCCGTCGTTGCCTGTGGTCTAGACCTCTCTGCTAATCGCTAAATAGAGAGAGAGAATATAGTGAGGAGGAAAAGGAGGTTTTGAAACTCATCCACTTTGTCTTTCCATTTCCTTCTCCTTTCACTTTTTATCTGTTAGAAGGATCAACTCTGCATCTTTCAACTTCCGTCAGCTCCTGTTTCAGCACAAGATTTTCAAATATAAACACAAAGGAGAGCCAAATATGGGAAACACCCAACTATGAGAGGAGCCACGGGCCGCCCACGCAGGCTGAGTCTCATCAGCTCGGCTAACGTAAATAATACAGCCAGTTTAGAATCAGAGAAAGCCATACCGGTGGGAGTGAAGATATGAAACCTTCCAGTGAATGTAGCCAGCCATCTATTGGGTATATATAAAACTGTCAAAGCAGAGCCAACTGACCCTGGCGTCAACCCAAACATACCCATCCTGCTGCACTGGAGAACGCCGGAAACTTCAAGCACACACACACATGCCATAAAAATACAGCTGATTATGTTCAAATGAAGTGTGTGTGTGTGTGTTTGTCAGGGTGGTTACATTAGCCGAGGACTGTTATAGTTAGATAACCTGCAGATCAGGGGGATCTATGGCTTGATTGTATAACAGTCCCGTACCTCATGCATCCAGCGCTGAGAGGATAACTTTTGGTTCCGTTGTATGATGTCTTGTTTATCATGGGATATTTGTTTGTGGAGCATGATATTAATTTGGATTTATGAACACTGACAGCCAGCATTTCTATCCTATTCAGAGTTGATTTTTTCGATTTTTACCTAGTCGGTAGAAGCGCATGTCTATCTCTCAGTTTTGTAGTATGTCATTGGCATAATTGATTTACATGCAGTATTGCCAAAACATCAATATAAATAAAAACTAATTAAATGAAAATAAACAAAAAAATTAATTTAATTAAATTAAATTTAAATTAAATTAAATAATGTCCGGCGGCATCAAAGTATGTCATTGTCATGACTGTTTTACATACAATATTACCAAAGCATCAATAAAATAATAATAATAATAATAAACAACAGTGATAAAAAAACATGGAGATACTACACTAAACTAAAGTAAAGAAACAGGCAGAAATCTTTGCATCAGTTTGTAACAATAAAAATACTGAATCTATACCACCAGACAGCACCACGGTCCACATTTTATAAAAATGAAATGTATTATATGCTTACTTACTAAAAATAAATAAATACAAAATTGGAAAATGTGACTACAACTAAAACAAACAAAAAAAATTAAATTAATTCAATTAGAATAAGGTTTTCATAAGTTATTAACAATAAAGCTATTAAATCAATACCATCAGACAACACCACAGTCTACTTTTTATTAAAATCTTAAAGGGGTTATATGATGTTGCTAAAAAGAACATTATTTTGTGTATTTGGTGTAATGAAATGTGTTTATGCGGTTTAAGGTTAAAAAAACACATTATTTTCCACATACTGTACAATATTGTTTCTCCACATTGCCCCGCCTTTCTGAAACGCGTCGATTTTTACAAAGCTCATCGTTCTGAAAAGCGAGGTGTGCTCTGTTGTACCGGCCAGAGCGACGAGATAAAAACATTAAAACCCATTATAAGAGGCATTTGTTGCATCCAGTGGGGACATAATTACAGATTATAATGACTTATACTGTCTTTTTACTTTTTTTAAAGTCACAGAAAATCTATGTGCTACTAAATAAATAAATAAATGCAGGAACCTTTGCTTTAATTAATGACATTAATCACATTAAAAACTATTACACCAAAACCACCACACAGCACCACAGTCTAAGACCATCTGAACGCAATCCAGTAGCGTTCCCCATGGGAGCTGTAGATGTGGGTTGCCATGGAGATGACCCTGAGAGTCAGAGGAAGTGTGCCAGTGTAAGGACCCCACACATTGAGGCAGGACCCCTGGACTGTCCTGTGTACATTACTGTAGCTCTAAAGATCCCTTGCTGATCTTTTCCCTTTTGTAAGAATGTGGTATGTCTATGGGAGGCTAACAGATATTTCAAAGTGAATTTCACTCCCAAAAGAGAAGTCGGTTGGGAAGACATAAGGTCATTCCTGGAGCATTGTGAGTATTTATAACATCATGAGCATCAGAGCATTACATTTGAAAATGGTCTGGGTTTAAATCAACACCATCGTCCTTTGATTGTGTTACATAAATAATGCATGTTAAAAGCCAGACACCAGAGTTATTTCTAAAATTCTAGTCTAATGCAAGTCACTTCTCTGTCTCTTTTGTATACAGGAGCCCCACAAAATCACTCTTAAAATGCCACTTCCACTGTATTAGATAACAAAATATTACACTTAAGTGAACTGGCTTCACATATACTAAAAATTATGTTTTTTTAGTTTGTTGAAAGTAGTTGGGGGGGAAAAAAGTGAATTTACTTGTGAGAAAATGTCTTTCATTTTTTAAATACAGCCTCATAGTTTTGAGGCCACTATGAATCTACAAAATGATTTTTAAGGGAAAAGAAACAAAATAATAAGATTTTTCTGCAAAAGTTTAGAAACTAACAAATGATCCACAACATTTGTTTTTACTCACAGACTCTATTTTAATCAAACTTTCAGCTTTTTCATACACTTATTTGTGTAATTCTTGGCTTTTGTCGAACAAATGTTGAACAGTGTTAAGACATCTGGAAAAATTCAAATGAGCCCATGGAATGATTTGTCATTCCAGAACGATGTTGTTAACTGTGAGATCTGCTGAAAAAAGCTCCCTGCAGTAACTTGTGGAGGTGCAATTAGTTTAAAACGGACAAAAGAGCCAAAAGGACACAAGCTTAAAGTTTCCTTTCCGAGTCATTCTGACACAACCTGCATGACTGTATAAGTCTGAAAACATCTAGACACAGCACACCCAATCATTAAAGCAATTGAACCCTCTTTTGACTATAGGTCCCCTCAGCCGGTACATCTTGGCGTTCAAGGCTAATCTTCATTTCTTTGTTCATCTAAGCAAGTTAACTCGGTCTATTTCACCTTTCTTAACCGCTGTATTTTGTTTCACTTCCTCAAATTTTCATCTCATTCAGAGCCTTTTATTTTCTTTGAGCAGATTCTTCTGCGCCAGTGCATGTCACAGCCGGCCGTCTTCAAAGCTTTTTGTTTTCTTGGATGGTGAGGTAAGCCCTTAACTTTACCTGGGCAGGTGCTGGCAGTCAGGCGGAGGTTTCCTAGCAACCCAGCAGGTGGGCTGAGGGTTAGCCGAGGCGGGCAGATGTGAATCAATGGGGAGATGCGTCTTAAATTAGCAGGTTCCATACAAATAAGAAAGTCTGACATCGCCGCCAACATGTCTCACATAAAAATACATGGCCGGTGATTGACCCTGCACACCATGTTATTTCGTACATACAGCTATCAATAGATTAAACACATATACATATATGTTTATAAATATTCTATATTTTTTCTATATATACTTTTTTATTATATATACACATTTACTTTTATAATTAACTTTTATTAAATTTTTATAATTACCACTGATTGACAGCCTTATTCTAAATAAATTCTAAATGTCTGTTGCAATCTAACTGGTTAAGATTTATTGAGAAATAAATATTGATTGAGTTTATGGTGTGGCAAAAGATGCAGTATGACTAAGACTGAAACCCACTGTGGTCCGTTGTGCAGTTAATCAAGGGCCGCTCCTATCTCAGTCCGACACTGCAAATCTGTGTGGTTGTGTCACTGGAAACGCCCAAGAAATCAAGAAAAGAAAGATCTATTTGAGTGTCACGCACACACAGCAGATCCAGGGGTGAAATTATGGGGTGTGTTCGCTTGCACTCAATCTGGATCTCCTCAACGGAGCCGCACAGTGCCGGGACGCACTGCAGTTTTGGCAGCAGCAGCAGGGATGTTTCTGTAACAGGCTGCTGGAAGCACAGATGGCAGTATATCATTCCGATTCTCAGATTTTGCCTATATTTGTTCACCAAGTGATCCAGAGAATAAACAGGCGCTTTGACAGAGTTCAAAGAGGCAGTTTCTCTTGGAATGGCTTGTGACAGTGTTAAAACAGGAGGGTGAACAGCTCACAGTGTATCCTCAAACAAACCATTGCTGCAAATGCTTTCTTGTTCTCTGTTAGTTGAGTTAGCGACTAATACATATAAAAGAGGATCTGTAACAGTCACTGAAGCTGCACAGATGACTATCTGCCTTATTAACACAGATAGAGTGGGAAGCTTTCCCATAATAAAAACTGACTGGTAACTATAGTTTCCATCCAAACCATAGTTATTGTTGCCATAAACTGTGGTTGGTTATAAGCACTGAACAAACGAATGATAGATAGCATAAAATAGATTGAAAAGATGATGACAACAGTCAGTTGTTTTTAAAGAGCTTATATTAGAGAGCACTGATTGTTTGTTTGTGTGTGTGTGTGTGTGTGTGCGCACGCGTTTTTGTGACATATGAGGACACAAATTTGTATAATGACATGGGTATGACATAGGTATTACAAGGAGACGGTGACTTATGAGGACATTACTCCATGTCCCCATTTTTCAAAACGCTTATAAATCATACAGAGTGAGTTTTTTTGAGAAAGTAAAAATGCACAAAGTTTCCTGTAAGGGGTAGGGTTAGGTGTAGGGTTGGTTTAGGGCAATAGCACATACAGTTTGTACAGTATAAAAACCATCACGCCTATGGAATGTCCCCACAATTCACAAAAACAAACAAGTGTGTGTGTGTGTGTGTGTGTGTATATGTGTGTGTGTGTGTGTGTACTAGGGCATGTGGCTGCAATTCAGTGGCCTGAAGTCCTGAGAGAGTGTTAATTAAGACCTGTGCGTCTCTTTCTTTTCACAGCACACTGTCTGATCTATGGCACTAATCAAGACGTGCATCCACACACACACATAAAGTACTTATTAATACTCACCTTCCTAATAATACTATCTCTCATACTATATAAAAAATGAACAAGCAAACATTAAGGGTGCAGAGGCAGAGAATAAAGGCATGTGAATCTCACATGTGGCTTTTCAATCTCTTCCTCTCAGCTGTCAAATTGATTGTTATTTCTACAGTCTAATTGGTGGTTTTTGCTATGAATGCTATGTGGGGTGAATATGAGTGTGTGTGTTCGCCCTCATTATGTGATGCTGACAGTCTAGCTGGAGGTCCATATGGTTGAAAGCAGCTCTCTATACTTCAGAGCCATGCATCATACTCCTCTAATCCTGAGATACAGACACTCACCTCAGAACAAAATACATAAACACAGCATTATGCATCTATACATCTAAAATACCACCCATGTATACACACTACTGTTCAAAAGGTCAGTAAGATATTTTTTTTTCAAGAAATTAATACTTTTAATCAGCTAGGACGATTAAACAGATAAAAATGATCGTAAAGACATTTATAAATGTTTCTTGAGCAGCAAATCAGCATATTAGAATAATTTCTGAAGAATCATGTGACACTGAAGACTGGAGTAATGATGCTGAAAATTCAGCTTTGCATTACAGAAATAAATTACATTTTAAAATATATCAAAACAGAAGAATTGTAATAATATTCCACAATATTACAGTTTATATATTACTTAATATTTGATCAAATAATTGCAGCCTTGGTGAGCATGAGATACTTCTTTCAAACAAATTAAAATCATACTCACACAAAACTTTTCTTATACACATTTGTATACACACACGCACCCCATAAACCATTCATAGCATGTAGATGGGGCAGTGTGTGGTCAGGTGTGAGAACTGCACAGTTTAGTTGTAACTGAATATAAGAACAGCAGTGGAGGCTGAACACACGAGGGATTTGGGGTAAATTGGTGCTGTGACTGCACTTAACCCATCAGGGAACAGCCGAGGTTAGCTGGCCTGCTCAGATTTACAGTTCTTCTCTTAATCAAGAAGAACGAGACATAAGGACTAGAAACAATTATTTCAGCATTACCAGTGTAGGTCGAGGAAAACAGAGCCATTAATCTCCTGATAATGTCATAAAGATATTTTATTAATTTGCATTCCCATTTGCAGTCCCAAAAATAATGCATTTTCAGGTTGTGCATATTTATTATTTTGCATATTTTCAAAAGCATTTGGGGATCTGAGAAATTCATTCAGCAATTTGTACGCCCAAATTTCAGCTATTTTTAACCATTTTATCACAACAAATTATTATACTATCAGAAAACTTTAACTTTTCAAATCAGTCATTACTGAGACAGAAAATTAAAAAACAAACATTAAAGGGGTCATATGATGTTGCTAAAAAGAACATTATTTTGTGTATTTGGTGTAATGAAATGTGTTTATGCGGTTTAAGGTTCAAAAAACACAATACTGTACATTATTGTTTCTCCTCTATGCCCCGCCTTTCTGAAACGCGTCGATTTTTACAAAACTCATCGGTCTGAAAAACGAGGTGTGCTCTGATTGGCCAGCTATCCAATGCGTTGTGATTGGCCGAATTCCTCAAGTGTGTGACGGAAATGTTACGTCCCTTACCATATTGTGATGCCTGCGGCAACCACATGTGACGACCCCGGGCTGGACTCCGCTTCTTCCACGGTGAAAGCCGATCCGGCGATGCACAGCGCGATGTTGATGTATTTCCTCAGTTACCAGTACGGATCAGCTCCAGGCATGACGAAGCGATATCGTCCTCTTTTGGAAGGCCAAACAAAGTAGTTTCGCTTTCACAACGAAACACAGCGCCTTCATGAATAAAAGTTACGCCTTCTTTCTTTGTGTGAACATTTGGGCGGCGTTATGCAAATCTTCCACATCGTGACGTAGATATGTGGGGGCGTGTTAGAACGAGCCGTTTTAGGTAGGCGTGGCTGACTCTTAACTTTTATAAAGAATATCTCTTTGGATTTGAGACTTTAGTCTTTGCAACTTTACAGATCTTCTTTATGCACCAAGAGCTTGTAACACTCAAAAGAGAAAGGAAAAATTTTAATCGCATCATATGACCCCTTTAAGATGCTTACTAGTGAACAATATAATCCATAAAAGTCTGGGACAAGATATAGATATTAGGTCATCAGTATCTAATTTATCATAACTCTCTTATTCCAGATCAGAAAAGCAACACAATGCTATAAAACCAGCTCCCACTCAACTTACTTATTGAAATACATACACCCTGTAATTACGATCCCTTCAGCACAGCCTTCACTGACCATCAGACACAGCCAAGATTCAAAACAGCTGGTCCCTTTCAGTTCAGTCTGACCCAGAGGACAAAGTTAAATGCAAAAAATAAAGTTGACATCTGCTGGGTCCCAAAGGGGAACACCATCATTATTCAAAGTCAGTTTCTCTGACTGTCATTGTATCACAGCTGAATCCAGTAAAGTTTGACGTTAACATGTTGCTAACCAACAACACAATAAGCAAAAAATACATAGGCTAGTTACTCAAATAAAAGGGTCAGTTTTTGTCTGTTAGTCTGTTAAATTTATCATAATGAATTATTATGAATGTAATAAATATTACTGTTTAATTATTTTGATCAATACCTTCTGCTGTTGAATTAAAAATACCCATAACTATGGCCATCTACTCTCTTGATTCTCTCATAATTCTGGGATTATTCTCAAGAACGATTTGTGCAATGCTGAGAAAATTAGCCAAAAGGAGATGCCTTTGAAGACAGCATAACTACCATAATTGCTAAAATAATTATTATGTTGCCTACGTTTGATAGTGGTTGTAGGTGGTTCACTAGTTATAGTGATGCACATATACACATACCATCATTTTCAGCCAGACACAAGCACAAATACACACACTCCAAAACCAGACCCTGTGCTACACCCTGGGTCAAAGGTCAAAAGTGAGCCCCATTTCCTGTGGCCTGTAACATCAAAATGTTTTTATTATTCAGATCTGTCATCAGAGCTACTAAAAACGGCTCCAATCCAGAGACCGTTACAGACCACCGTCTACCAGATGTTCATAAAAACACTGAAATAAACAGAAAAAGCGATCAAAAGTGAATTAATCAAGGAAACTCAAAGCAGACAGGGCCGATTATTTGTGTTGACGTAATGCTGGAATAAAGAAAGCACAATGTGACATACATTAATGTCAAAATTGACAAAGAATGTTTTAGTTTTGGTCATCAAAGCCCTTCTTGTTTGCAAGGAAACATAAAAAGGAAAAGAATGGCAAAAGAGGGGAAAATGCTATCCGCATGACCGCCGTTTAAATGCTAATGTGTTTAGTGGGAGAAGAGAGTGGCTATTTGTGCACAACATCCTTCATGCAGCACTTTTAAAGAGTGGTAATGTGGACGGATGCCTCCAGGGCCTGGTCTGGGTAATACCACTTTGTGTGACTTCTCAGCATGCCACATTAAAGACTCACTCCTTTTCTTTTAAAGAGAATCTGTTTCTCTTTAATCAGGGCCACTGGCTGCCCAGATGCTTAATAAAATATGTTAGGAAGTGGATTACAAAGCAAACAAGCTGGCACTTATGTGATCACACTGACGAGGGACACTCATGACTGTATTGTATTGAACTCATGTCTAACTATAGCTCTTTGCCTCACTAATTTGCATATCAACATGAAAGAAAGTCTGAAGCTTGATTCTCTAAAAACAGTTTATAGTGTCCAAAAGATAAATGAACTGCGTTGAAATAAACCTCACTTTTAAAGAGTTAGATCAGAGTCAGTATTTTACACACCATCATGTTGCTCCAGACTTTCTTTCTTCTGGTGAACACAAAAGAAGAGGTTTAGCAAAATGTTGACACAGCTCTTCCATATACCAAAAGCATACAGTAAGCTTTTTTTATTCAAAAAGGACAAAAAGTACCATAAAAGTGGTCCATATGACTCTTTCTGCCATTATTCAAATCAACTTTGTCATTCACTGAAAATCACTAAACATATTTCCCTCCACCACATCTCTCAAATCTCAATTGCATGCAGTGGCGGCTCGTCGGGGGAGGCAGGGGAGGCACAGCTTCCCCATAATTTTGAGGTGAAAATGGGAGGAGGACGATTTAATGTTAATAAAATTCACAATTCATTTCAGTTCATGTCTCAGAATGTGTATTTTTTGTTTGTAATTTCACAGTTGTAATACCATAACGTGAAAGCGCCGCATTTAGACATATCACACCATATTTGATGTCAGTGATGCCATTGCGAGTTGATTGGTGAATAAATGAGTTCAGATTGTTTATACTGGTATGAATAATGCAGTTTAATTGCTTTGGATAAAACAATCTGCAAAAATTAATACATGCAGCTTTGACTTTGCAGCAATTTAATTTGGACTTTATCAATATATTGAAAGATAAACTGCTGCATTACAAGCTACAATAAGATGCTGGTGTCACAACATCACATTGTTTGGACTTTGTTTGCACAGTTTTCTGTCTAGTTAGTTGTCATGGTTGTCTGATTTGAGTTCTTCATTATGTTCAGGTGTGTCTTGTTAATTATCCTAGTTTGGTCTGTGTATTTAAGTTCCTATCTGTTCAGTTTGAGTTTGTCGGGTATAGTCAATGTTATGTGTGTCTCCTGCCTTCTCTTGCTTGGATTTACCTAACGTATATGTAGATTTATTAAAGACTGCTTATCGTCATCATGTGTGTTCATCGACAGCTGGACTGACAATTATTAGTAAAATTTAAATACTAATAAAATATCAAACAAAACATTTTATGTGCATGTTTTGTTAAAGCATATCTGCAGCTGATACTGAGTGTGCTGAATATAAAATAGCAAAACTGCACTAGTTAATGACTACAT
This sequence comes from Sinocyclocheilus rhinocerous, assembly GCF_001515625.1. Taxonomy (NCBI): domain Eukaryota; kingdom Metazoa; phylum Chordata; class Actinopteri; order Cypriniformes; family Cyprinidae; genus Sinocyclocheilus; species Sinocyclocheilus rhinocerous. Next base: position 699,431 of record NW_015655406.1, read on the forward strand.
CTTGCAATAAAACTTGTCCCATCTTGTTTAAGACATTGGGGAACAAGCATCAACAGGTATGGCCAATCCCAATCAACACCTGTAGTTGTCCTTGGCACTGAACAGCCTACAGGTGTCAACAAATAAATTCAGGCTGATAATAAGTCACGTGAAACCTGCCAGTCACTGTTTGACAGTTCAACAGATTTGAAAAAGTCATCCTTCTAGTACTCATTTTAGATCACAATTAGATATTCTAGTCTCTAGATATGGCTTGGGTACTTCCTTTAATTATTTTTTTTGCACTTGATTTAATACCTGCTAGATAAAACTGTTAGCCTGATCGCTTTGAAAATTAATAGTGCGATCTCCAAATCAAACCACTCGATTTGAGCCAT
>NW_015655406.1:699928-713131 GCF_001515625.1 Sinocyclocheilus rhinocerous
TATATGTGTGTGTGTGTGTGTGTGTGTGTGTGTGTGTTGCACAAACAGTGCAGGATGAATTACACATCAAGTTACAGGTTTTGGGAAATCATTATTGTGCATCACTTTCATATATATGTGACCCTGGAGCACAAAACCAGTCTTAAGTCGCTGGGGTATATTTGTAGCAATTCTTTTATGCCAAAAATCATTAGGATATTAAGTAAAGATCATGTTCCATGAAGATATTTTGTAAATTTCCTGAGTTGACCTGAATGAGAATTCCCAGGAAAGACAAAGCTACCATGCAGCGTAAATGTAAACATACTAATTCAATAATGGGTTTGATAAAGTGATTTAAAAGGAAAGACTGAACAAAATGTCATGCTTGTATTTATGTTAGCCTAAACACTAAAATACATATTCTTATCACGTTTATGATTGCCAAGTTGTGGAAAGGGTTCTTGTCATGTACTCTCTATAGGTAAAAATCAACATCAACAAACACAACTCCACATACCAGTGAAATCATGTCACAGGGGATGATGGTCTACTAACTGCGATGAACTATTTTGTCTATTGCCAAATCCTAGCTGGAACATATTTTACAAGTTTGTACCAGCTATAAAAACAATCTTTTGTCTATTGTGTTAATTTGCACCATTTGTGTTTGTGTATAAATAGTTGTTTTTTGAGTATATAGTGTGCTGCAAAAGAAAAGTGAATTCAGTAAAACAAGTCAGCTTTTTAAAAACACACACACAGGCATTAAAAAGAGCACTTTATGCAAATATATATATATAAGAATTACTTCTGGTCATGGATGCTGATATGAAAAGTGTCTTGGACACTATACATAAAATGCTGAGGAAAATCATTCGAGTAAAGGTTCAGTGTCACTCAGTTTCACTTTTGAGTAAAGTGAAAGCCAGTGTGTGTGTGTGTGTGTGTGTGTGTGTTGCAGGGCGTCATGCAGCGGACAGTAATGGCTGACGGGCTCTCAGCAGGGGCAGTGCAGGGTCAGATCACTGGTCAGGCTAATTAGGCAGACAGTGGTCAGTCTGTGTTTTCAGATGTTTGGAGCTATTGATGTCGTCTGCCCTACGGTTACCCACGTGCCCAATGAAAAGAAGAGAAGACCAGCATGGTCACGACTGATATGACCCCATCTCACAGCCTGCTAACACACATACACTCAAAAAAAAAATATAAGAATCACAATTATGTTGCTCATAGTTCTATCTATTTTGTTGCACAACTTATCAGCTCATTTCATTTTAGCCGAGCTACCTGCTAGCAACAACCAAACCACAGAACTCCTTAGAAATGACCAAGACACCGCTCAAAACACCTTAGCAATTGCATAGACAATACTGAGAAAGTCAAGCTAACTCTGACATTGCAGCGGCGAGTTTTGCTTGACAAGTACCATTCACAATTTTTAAGAAAATATAAAAATTAAATTCTTATTATCACACCTATATAATTAATAGTGGGAATTTCTGGATGCTAATTTTAGATGCGTTTTCCTCCTCTTCTGCATGTGTAGCTGGTTTTGCAGGTATATCCACAACAGTCGATTCCCACGATCCATTGTGCCCTGTAGCGGCACTGCTACTGTCACTGGCTCGCTGACTCATCTCATTTCACACACTCAGTCCGTTACACCGTTAAAACACAAATGTCATAACGTGACTGTACTCCCTCAGGTGTGACATTGCCCTTGTAGACTGGTTTGCACTAATTGGGTTTAGATGCTAATATTAGGTCTAAAATGTCACCTACCTGAGGCCTACTAGCAGGAATACACCCAAATAGGGTCAAGTCTTAAAAAGGATCAGTTCAGGCAAAGCAGAGGACATTGTGTGGTATCTGTAGGACAAATTAACCCTTAAACTTATTAGATTAGATAGTATCTCTTTTTTAAATAATGTAATAAAATGGTGATCTGTTAAATAAGAGCAATTCAGGGACACAAGACAATCCTCCACATGACTGCAGAGGAGATTGTGAATGTGTGATTCTCATTTTTTCAATCAGTTTTAACTGGTTCCTCCTTATTGCATTAAGAGACTAAGGGAAATGAAGAAAGAGAGGGCGACTGAATCACAAGGAATTCTTTCATTTTTCCAGAAAGGGCTCATTATGGTTTAAGTTTTCGATCAAGCTTATAGCCTACTGATGGTTTGTGTGATGTTTAATATACAACCTTATAAAAGAGTCAATATCTTTGGAAGCAGCAAAATGAAAATGTAATGATTGTAAAGGGTTTACACATATCAGTAATTTGCTCTTACCAAACCTGTTGTGTTTACCGTTTGATTATTCGTTTCTTCTGACTTAAGCGGCAGTACTTGAAATACTAGCCAACGTGACTGACAGAATTTCAAAGAAAACACTTACAAGAAAAATCTCTGTCCTCTGTGCTACATATGTTGTACAATTAGAGTGAAATTACATAAAAGCTAGTGAAACTGCTTTCAGTCAAAATATTTTTGCAATTGTGAGCGATGCTCTTGATAAAAGCGCGTATTAGTAACTTTTAGAGTCAGTAAAGTTCATAATCTTTTACAGATGTGAAGACTAGCTCTGTTCCAAAACCTAGTGAGCTTCCACCTAGAAAGCAACATGGGGTTTCTAGGGCTGTTCCTTCTAAGATGACTTGTTTTGGCCCAACTCTAACAGCAAGTGATAAGGCAATCCCATAATGCATTGCAACTAGCTCTGTGAAATGAGTTTATCCAAGAGAGTTGATTATTCACATATTCTAATAGTATTTAATCCTGCAAAGAATCAATAAAAAAAGTATATGTACTTTGTCTTTTTGTGTTTATTGGCTTAGCTGTTAGCTTAACAATACACTAACACCAATTCTTAGTGGAATTCACTGTTTGTAAGACATTAAAAGAGTTGCTGCCTATGTAGAGCATTTCAAATCAATCATTTATGGTCTGTCTCAGAAGGTAGCTGAATATTTAGACAAGCTTACGTTTTGGAACAGAACTAAATCCCACAAATTTTTCTCCTCTTCACATATACATATAAGTGTATATACACATGTGTGCGTGTGTGTTTGGCAGTTGAGCCTGTGTGCACAGTTTAATGTTTAACACAGTTGGCAGGTCAGGTTTTTAATGCGTGTGTACTATGGTTTGACAGGCGAGTTTGAGGTTGTAGATGTCCAGGTGTAGGAAAATGGCCCTCTCACACTCGCCATCTATTCCTCTCACCTGTCAACTCACCAAGAATAAACACCACAGCGCAAGTACTGAGTACGTTTACATGGACAACAATACTCCGATTTTAATACGATTAAGACAATACTCTGATTAAGAATCTACCATGTAAACAGAGATTTTTGATTACCTTAATCCGGCTAAAGTCATAATCGAAGTAAACAGAAATGGAATTAAGACATGTGGAGTATTCCTATTTTAGCCGCATTACTGAAGAGCAGAATAGACATGTAAACACCTTAATCACATTATTACCGTCATGTAGGACTTTTCGCTACATTTTGCGACAGCTGCATTTGAAGCTTTCATAAAATTAAAAATGAAACACCAAAACTGTACATGGCATCATCGCGAAGACAAACTATATGTTTATACGTGAAATTCCGGAGGGGACGTCGGATGGCGTCACGTGGGGACGTAATGACGTGTGCCATTAATCGAACTATGTACTATAACATGTAAAACGGGAACATGAAAGGAATATTCTAAAAGCAACTCATGTAAACACCATAATCATAATATTGGCTTATTTAGAATAAGGTAAATAATTAGATTACTGATGTCCATGTAAACGTAGTCAATTATTACTCACTGAGAGAAGACGTCAAACTTTTAATATTAAAAAGTACACGCTGATAACAGTATTCCCGGTGGAATATTTAACATTATCTAATAAAGTGTTCTTATGTCTTAAATTTAAAAGCTGTTCACTCTTCAAATAAAAAAATTGTATATATATATATATAAATTAAAATAAATAAACATTATTAATTTATTTAAAAATGTAAGGGAGCATGAGGGCAAGAATGTTAATGCTCTAGTTGTGAAAAAGAGAATTATCCACACCTAGGTCATACAGTTAGCACAGCTGTCATGTGACCCTTCACAAGACCCTTTTTCCCTCTCCTTTTCCCCATCTCTACTCCTCTCTAGGCCACAAGACTGCCCGCTGACTTCCTCTTTGGCCACTGCCGCCCATCCAGACGAGCAGACAGCTCTTATACAAGAGCAATTGAGCTTAACCCAAAGAGAGCATCAATAAAGTATTACATCATCGCTCCAGCTTAGCAATGATCGCCGTGTGTTCAGCTTAATGAGAATGCTACTACTGCCTTAACGGTGTTGTCTGAGGACAAAATTCAAACCATCATGTCTGGTTGGTCTTATAATACTTTAAGCATTCGTGCCGAGCGTTTGAGCTCTTGTTTGCATAAATAAGAGGAAAAATAAAAATGCACTTATGAAATAAGGAGATACTTAAAGGGATGCTCCAGATTCAATAACCACAGATAATTATTTCAATTTGTCAGTTTGTAAAAACTAAGGCAAAATCCAGTTTGCACTTACAATGGTGCTGTATAGGGTTTTTATTGGCTAAATAATATTTGCTATGGGTGTTTTTTCCTTGTGTGAACAGCCCCTTTCTGGTATCCATGCAGACTGACAAAGTGTTGTGACTAGGCTTATACTTTTATTATACTTTTTTCCCCTATAATTTTTATAGTTCTGATATACTCAATACTTTCAAAACCTTTTGTTAAAACATACAGTTTAACATTAAGTTCTATCCAATGCCTTGTCCATTAACATTCATGATAAGTGCAGCACTTTAAACATGATTTTTGTAGAAATTATTCTGATACCAGTAAACTAACAGTTATTTTCTTATTTTCTTCAATAATGATGTTATGGCCAATAGCTGGTTAGTCAGGAAATCTACACAATTTTGTCTAAAAAATAAAAATAAAACACTCAATTAGTTCAAATGCTACAATCTAGGCATCACAACATTACAATGTACAGTATCAGATTGGAGATTTGCTAAAGATTACAATTAACCATGTGATTAAATTATTAGCACTTTTAAAGAATAACTTTAAATAAGCCTTAGATTACTGCAAAGTAATCTAAATGTAAGAATAGAGGAAATGAGCAAGCACAATTAAATACTGATACTGATTAAATACTGACTTTAAAAAATCCCTTGAATCATGTGTATTTCATATCGGCCAGTAACATCATGCATCCCTTGAAAAGCTGTCCATTATAGCTTGAATTTAATGAAGAAGAACAATAAGAGCATCAGACCAATAAAATAGTTCAAATTTGAATGGAATATTCAAAGAAACACACAGGAAGTCCAAGAAGACACAAACACACACCCACAAACTCTTCCTCTCTCTCTCTCATTCATGCTGTAACATACTGAGTCAGTCTCTTCTATGCGTCTGCCGTGGGACACCACTTGATGTTCTACTGTCCACCACAGCGTCGCTCCGCATCAGGGTCGGGGCTCTGACCTCAGCTTCCTGTCTCCCCAAGCCAGTCTTTATGTGACCACACAGGGTGACATCATGGTCGCCACCGGCAGTCGCTCACTGTTCATCTGCACTTTACACCCCTGCAGCCAGCCACAGAGCTCAACAGAACTGGCTTTGTGTGTGTGAGAGAGAGACAGAAAGACAGAAATAAAGAGAGTGTGTGTGTCCTTATCACTACGAGTCCCATTCCAACTGTAGCAAGGCCAGAAGAACATCCACTCCTCCATTCCAAACCATTTCCTGTGTTTCAGAAATCAGCCAGGCTCTGAGAGAACCAATTTTTTGCTGATGAAAGATTTTGTGGGTCAGTAGAGGTTATGGCCTACATTGTGGTGTCTCTGGTTGTTCATAAGACCTCTTGATTCTTTAGGTCTAGATGAATATGAATGAATGTGATCATATAATAGCATATTATGCAAGTGGAAAGCTTAACACGTCAAGTGTGACTGGCTTTCATATGCTGATGACTCCTATGAATGATGAAATGGGAAGGGGAAATGGGACAGGATGTTATTAGGCACTTCACAGTTTTCAGGCCTTTCCATCTGTCATATTTTTAAAAAAAATGACAGATTTACTAATGACGGCTTTGAATGTCATATTTTGTTATATAATGTTGAATAAACATCATCATAAGGTCTGGGACACACAATTTGTCAACATTTAGAGGTGCTGATTTAGTAAAAATATGCATAAAAATAGGGATTAATTGAAATAAAACCGAAATGGCTTAGTGCAATCATCAAATCGCAAAGGCATGTGCCAACCATTTTTCCAAACTTGTAATGAGAAGCGCTTATCAACAAAAGATAAACTTTAAGGGCTTCCCGAAACTGCTCATGGGCCCTCAGGTCATGCTTGTTATGACACATACCAAGTTTGATCAGAATCCGCTAAAGCATTGCGGAGATATAGCCTCATGTCCATTTTTGCACAAACTTCGTCAAATTCGTTAACGCACTTTACGAAAACCATTTGGTATATCAAAAAGCTTCTGATATCTTTTTGCCAGAATGCTCTGAAGATGATCTGAGCGAATTTTGGAGAAAATTGAACAAACCATCTAGAACAAGTTCGAAAAAGTAGATTTTTCCGATAATTCAAAATTGCGGGAAAAAAATAGACCCATAGAAATTTTAATTTTGGTATGCATTCGACTCGGTATGGGTGAAGGAATCAGTGGGAAAATAATTTTGCTTTCGAAAAGCAAACCTTACGGTTCAAAATTTATTAGCAGAAACATGAGTGCACATTTGGCCTGTTGGTGGCACTAGAGAGTTTGAGTTAGAGACTCCAAATTTGCTGTGGTTATTGATGAGACTGTCCTCTATCAGTGTGCCAAATTTCATAAGTTTACCGCATGTGGTTCTATGGGCTACCATAGACTTCCAGAGCGGAAGAAGAAGGAAGAATAATAATAAGAAAACTACAATAGGTGTACAACAGGATACAATAGGTGCCTAAGCACATTTGGTGCTTGGCCCCTAATAATACTAAGTAGTATATCCAGTAGTAGTATTTTATAGTCATATTTAGTCACAAAATTCAACAAGCAAACCTGGATTTTTTGTTTAAAATTGCATTTCAAATCACGATTTTAATCAGAAAAGCCCTACATAAAAAGCTGTAAAATACGCAACATGTGTTGTTGTTTAAGTAAACACAACAGTCAGCCAAAGGGAAAAAGAATCTGTCATGAATAATTTGGCTATTCAGAATAAACACACATATACTTATCTTTAGAGCAAAGACATGGAGGAATGTGGAGTATTCCCTCTATGTGTCCACAGTGGCACCTTCTGCTTATTGTGGCTGTAAAGACGCATAAACTTTCAAACAAACACAGTCTCACCTCTGACCTGAAACACATTTCACAGCACTGTGGTAATATTCAGAAATTTAGTGGCTATTCTTGCATCAGAGAAAAGCTCTGAGTACTACAATCTATATGCTTATAATTTGCAGATGTTTACCCAATTCAAATTAATTACATCTTACTTTAAATATAAATGTTCTTCTTTTACTCAGGAGAAACATATCAGAATCTCAGAAAGGAGAAACTAGGAGAACTGAAATATTAAAGTAAGCAAGAAATGGAAATCTGTTTTCTAAATGCATGTTATTGATCTTACAATTCATCCATGAATGTTTAATCAAAACCTGATCTTCTAGTAAAATGATTGACTTCTCTAATTATTTTATAAACCCTGTTTATTTTTCTGCCTCCAACCAATCTACAATCTATTTCCCACGGATCGGATGTATGTGACAATATGGAAGAAAATATGTCACAAATCCGGCAGATTTGTACAGGTTTACAATATAGTTTAGTTCAGCTTTATGGTTCTATCAAAAATGACATCAGGAACATGACTGAAACTTATAAACAACAGTGAAACCCAGTGAAAGAAGTAACACAAACTGTGTCCAGAAGTGTGCATGTGTTTTTCCATTCTTTGTAAATTAGGTGTGTCTGTGCATCTGTAGGCCAAAGTTGTCTCTTTACTTCCCCTTTTTCCACAAGTCCACTGAACCAAAGCCAATCCAGATCATGCCTGATACTGATGCACTGAACGTGACTCCACTGATTTTGGATTTGTAATAAGGAACAGCCTGAAGGCTTCTGCTACTCACACACACACAAACACACATTTCCACAGAAGGTCTGCTCTCTTGCACAATGGTAATAACAGCAGAGTTCATATTCAGATGTAGTGAAGGAGAAACATAAGTGAAAGTAAACAAGGATTTGGGTTAAAGGCTCAAAAACCAAACCCTAAAAAAAGAAGCGACCGATATTAGCTGACTTTTGTATTCATTCCTCATCTTATCTTGTGTTATTCTCTTTCAGTAGAAAAACCCTTTCCCTCCACTTAACTTTTGGCACTAGACGATCATCTGTCTTCATTGTGACACCTCAACAAATATAGGAGACTTTGTCTGCCTCAACCACCACAGATAAGTTATTCAACCTTAATATTGTTAGTAATCACACACGACTGTCCAGTAACTTATCTACTTAAGACTACGCGAATAATATATAGTAGGCCTATTATGGTATGACAGAAAATCGCGTACGACCGGATGGCCAGACAAGTTTGACGACTACAAAACTAAACTATTACCACAGTCACAGCAGCAAAAGCTTGCCAAAACGACCAACCATACACTATTTCAATATCCTACTAACAGTTAGCAACAGAGCTATTGTTTTCGGCGTATACAATGTAAATAAATCCCATATCCTACCTTTAAAATGTTGCAGCTGGCGCGTGCAAACGAACCTCCTCTAAACGTCTTAATTCATTCAGTTGTGTTTTGCGAGTCTCAAACGCCTGCCGCTTAAAGTTCGTAAAAACGTTTCGGGGAGAAGCAAAATAGTTCTCGCGTTAGTAGAAACTCTAGCCCACTTGCAGTTTGAAAAGAACAAAATTATCGATTTAGCTCATTTCCACTGTTTGACTTCTATCAATGATGGCCCGCACAATAATATGTGACCCTGGAGCACAAAAGCAGTCTTAAGTCGCTGGGGTATATTTGTAGCAATAGCCAAAAATACTTTGTATGGGTCAAAATTATTGATTTTTCTTTTATGCCAAAAATCATTAGGATAATAAGTAAAGATCATGTTCCATTAAAATATTTTGTACATTTCCTACTGTAAATATATTCAAACTTAATTTTTGATTAGTAATAGTTCCTATTACTTTTTTCGCTTCTGTTTCAGTTTTTAATAACCATTTCTTACTATGTGTAAGTAAATTGTTGTTTTTTAGCATGTGTGTTTGGCAGTGTTATTCTTTAGGATTACTGATAAACTACTGTCATTTGATTTGTATTATTTGAATTTGTTATTTATTTTAATTTTAGTTAAATTATGTCTGAATTTATTATGTCTGTATAGGTATTTTATTAAGTTTTTAGTTTTATTTAATTTGAGTTATTTTAATACTTCAACAAACTAAATGAAAATGAAATAATATATATAATATGCATTGCTAAGAACTTCATTTGGACAACTTTAAAGGCGATTTTCTCAATATTTTTATTTTTTGCACCCTCAGATTCCAGATATTCAAATAATTATATATCTGCCAAATATTGTCCTATCCTAACAAACCATACATCAATGGAAAACTTATTTATTCAGCTTTCAGATGATGTATAAATCTCAATTTCGGAAAATGGACCCTTATGACTGGTTTTGTGGTCCAGGGTCACATATATATATATTTTAGGGGAAAACTGAAATGCCTCTGATTGGCTATTGCATTCATGCGATCAATAAAATAAAATAAATAGTAAACACGGTGGAGTCAAATACACACTGCACATGTGTACTTTTGCTATTAATATTTAAATTAAAAAAGCAAACATGAAAGAAAAAAATTCCACAATATTTTTTACAATACTTGCAAGATTTACAAACATAAGTTATTGTAACATCATACTTGTATACTCTGATAGTATGGTGAGACTGATTTGAAACAGCACCCCAAACACTTTTCTGTTCATGATTGTGAATTAAAACAAAGCAACATTCACACAGTTAACCCTGCAAATCAACCCTGACCCAGATTTACATTCTCAAAGGTAAGAAAAATAAACTACGGTTTGTGAGTGTTACGACTTCATAGCAGAGACTGTCTTTGTGTTTAACAATTTATTATTGGCCTGTGAAAGATCATGTTTGGCCAGCAGAAGGAAATGGCCTGTGACCCTGAAGGCCATGTTTGGCCTTCCTCATGACCATGAGAACTCATGAGTAGCGCTGCAAAGCCTCGTGGGATATGCTGTCGGTTCTGCCTACTGGCCTGTTTCTTTCCCATGAACTTCAATGTTGGGTTACAGATGAGGTTTCAAATCCACCTACAATGGATATGGAACATCAAAAGGGTTGCTTTGACATTAAACAGAGCATATTTTTATTACAACTTTTATTGTGGTTAAATGTGATTAATGAGAGAGTTATATTTCACTTAAATGTCCTAAAAACACAATTTTGCCCTCGATATATTTAAGCGGTGCAATTATGGATTTGTTCGAATACTGTCGACAGCAAATAAATGTTCTTTTCTCTGCAGAAGGTAGTTCTTTCTGAAGGAGGGGAGGGATTGACCTCTGAGTGACAGCTTTGCTCTTCTTCCTGACTGATTCTTGTTTACCCAGAATCCACTCTGTTTACCCCTGCAGAGAGATTCATCACATTCACCTGGGTTCGAAAAGCGGCAGATGACTTGCTATGTGTGTGTGTGTGCAAGACAGAGACAGAAAGAACATTACAAGAAATACCATAAATAACAAATGCAACACTTCTACATGTCAGCAACGCAAAGGGTCAGGTCAGGTGTTTTATCCTCAATTGACAGGACCTGACCAGCATAAAGGCAAAGCGGAACATAGTTAACATTACAAATTTTGACTATAAATATTCCATTCAGTATTTTACAAATTACACTCAAGGTTCTTTAATGGCATCTATGATTCCACGAAGAACATTTAACATCTATGAAATCTTAACACTGCACAAAAAGGTTCTTTATAGTGGAAAAAGTTCTTTATAGTTCTTTACAATATTAAAATGTTCTTCACACCAAGAAAAAAATGGTTCTTTTAAAAGCTGTTTACTGAAATTTCTTGGGGAACCAAAAATGGTTCTTCTACGACACCTTTATTTATTTATTTGTTTGTAGTGTAATCTAATGAAAATTTGTGTAATCTAATTAAAAATTGACTATTTTACCCAATATTTATATAGTGGTACGTATGTTTATGAATATATGATCATATGCATTGCTGGTAAGAATAAGTCTTTTTTTTTTTTGTAATTTCATAATTTGTAGCATCTGCTAAATGAATTAATAATTGCATTTTGACAATGTTTTCTTGTTCATATTTATATATCATTATAATAGCAGCAGTGCATAATAAATCATATTGTGAATAAAATGAACAACTGCTAATGACCAATTGTTATGGACCAGGTTGTTTTGGTTTTGTTGCTGTTTTATTTGTTTCTACAGGTTACCAGCTATCCACCTGTTCTTAATTGGGGGAACTGGGTATTTAAGAGCTCTGTCCTTGTTTGGGGAGGAGCCTAGTTCTTTTGTTAGAACATCCTGCAATTGGTGGTTGCCATATCACATTCCTACTAATTAATATCCTATTTTCCACAGTGCAATGCAACATATGACAACTATTTAGCACTCTACAATTTAATGGTTGTATAATTTTACTCAATTTTATAACATTTCATAAAGTAAAATACATATATGTGCATATAACATATAAATGTCTATGACAGTCTGCCTGTGCACATTTCAGTTCACCTTCGAGATGCATTACTGCTCTCGACATAATGACATAATTGCAGTGTATTAATATAATGCTTTCTCCTTTCAAAATGTAGCTCACATCTTGCTGATACGAACATACAGGTGTGTGTGTGTGTGTTAAGGCTTTTATATAGAAACGTACAATTCGAGTGAGCCCAAATGCACTGATGTCCAATCTGGTTTGGCCGATAGATGATGCCATTGTCCATCGCCAATGGTTGACAGACATTGAGACCCTCTCGTCCAATTAGGCAGCGAAGAACATGTAGAAGCAGTAATGTATACATCTGCACACATTCACAAAGCTAATGTGTGCATTAACATTTTCCTGACATTGCCAGGCCATTAGCGGCTGGTTGACTGACTAGTATATTAGACCGGGATACTAATTCAAGAGGTGAACTCTGCTTTTAATGAGGGAGGATGAGTGGAGGTGTATGTACAGAAAAGGCACACACAAAAAAATAGGACAGTTTTCTTTTGAAGAATAGCAGCCGACACATACACAGACAACAAGCATTAGCCGGCGAGTCTGAACATGTTTTCTTCCTTGCGTTTAATTCACCCTATTTCACCACTCACGGTCTTTGGAAATGTCTCAGCCTTCCAAGGGGTTTGATGACATTTCCTGGTTGCATCACTACAGTCTTCAGGCTGACTTTTCCAGTTTCGAGGGAATTGTGGAAAAACGCCCACAATTTCCATTGTGTACTGAAATGTGTAACAAATAAATACCCGTTAGACTAATAGGGACTTCCCCTCACGTTATAACAGTCTAATTAATTTTAGGCCACACTTCCTTTTGTGTTAAAGCTTCCTTACTTATTTTAATCTATTAAATGGTTCATAAACCAATTAATGCAAACCCGAATTGACCGTTTGAGTTGTATTAAACAGACGAGCAGACTCTTTTGCAGGGATTTGCCATTAGAGGTTAACTGCACCATTGACACTTGGACATCGGTCTAAAGTGACATCAGTGTGTCGCTGGAGGTTGTCGAAATGCTGTTTGGCTGACTGGGGGCTGTTGGCAGGAATGCGGCACATCTCTTGTCCACTTCTCCATCTCACTTCAGACTCTATTGTAAGGTACATGACCACCAGTCAGCCTACGTCTCCATTGTAGATGCTCACTGTGTATCCTATTAGGACAGCCTCTCTCAAACTGCACTGAGAATTCAAAGCATGTTTATAAACTGGAAAAGGAGCAGAATTTAGAACAGACTCCAGAAGCACTCAAAATCTATGTATCTATATGTCTATCTATATAAACATACACACACATATTGTGTGTATATATATATATATATATATATATATATTTGTATGTAT
>NW_015655406.1:713155-726357 GCF_001515625.1 Sinocyclocheilus rhinocerous
TATATATATATATATGCATTTTAATTTTATATTACATTTTCATACTTTTACATGCATTTATATTACTGCCTTACATAAATTACTGTATTACTGTAATGAAAATCTAATGAAACGTACTTGCTTAATTGTCATGAAAATAATGTAAAAATGCAAAAAAATTAAAAACTTAACGGTTCTAAAACTGGCTTCATTTTCTTTAATCAAAATATTAATATATTAATTTTAAAATTAAATATGACCAGAATATGCTTCTGAGTGTGATTGTGGAATGCAAAGGATTATGGGAATGGTGACAGGGAAGTCAATGATTGTGGTATAGACACGGTGACAGTGGCGGACATGTTGTTGTTGTTAATTTAAGATGGATTTGAGAAGGAACTGGAAGCTTCTTCACAGTGTTTGCCAACACAGACAGAGGTGATGATTCTGTCTCTGTGTGTCTGGTCTGGGTTGACTGGTTGAATGGCTGCCCCCACAGCACACAGTCTGAAAGCACTGACATCTGGCCCCCACACACTTACACGTTTACTTCAATTAACACACTCCACACACACTTACATGCTGTAAAGCCTGACACACATTCAACGCTTGCTTTTGCACTTCAGCTTTCAAACACAGGCAGCAAACACCACCAGTGGATGGAGCTTCCATGCATGTGAGGAATCTTACAATACCAACATTTCACTCTTTACAACTAAATAAATGTGTTGACAACATAAGACGCTGTCAGACTTAGGCTAGAAACAAGCAGTAGACAAGTACACAAATGCCTGGCGAATGCATTGCAAGTAGAGTTGTATACTAAACACACATAGTTGCATTACACTGGCAATAACAAACCTCAGCACTCAAGGAGGCGATGTGTTATAACCAGATGTGTTATAAATCAGATAATTAGCTATAAGTGTGTCTAATCGTTTAAATAGCTATGCAAGATTTACTTGCACTTCAAACTGTTGCAAAAAGATAACCGACTATAGAAAAATACCTTTTACGCTAATCTCCTCTATAGTGCTTCTAGTGTCAATGAATATCATGCTTTTTCCATGCATAAACATGAAATGCTCAAGTTGTCCTGGCTCTATTATGAGTCTTTTGTTTTTCTCTTTAAGTTATTAGAATCATTTTGGACGTATTTTGAAGTCACATTGCCAAAACTGTCTTCAAGGAGTGAGACACGAGGCTCCTGGATATTCTTACAACGACTGACAAGGCACACGTTGGCTGTTATGTATTCCTCTCTAAGCTTTAAGTGCAATCCCCTGTTTCCACTTGTGCACCAGCAACTCGGTCCATCTGTTCCATGTAACCTCAATGGAAAAAGAAAAAGCCTTAAATATAAAGTGTTTTTTATAAGCTTGGTAACTTAAGACTGTTTAGGGATAAGGCCTGATTTTACTGGTGCAATAATTCACTTTTTCCACACAAAGGCCTAGATAAACAACATACTGAGTATTTCTTTCTCCTCTTACAGTATGTCTGTTCCGCTGGTCTGAGGTCAGTACAGCAGGCCATTATGCATTTGTCATTAATTCCTGTTATTATCTCGCAAATCTTGATTCATTAACTCTGACGTCATACGGTGAGAACAGCTTTGTAGGAGTTTAATTGTCTGACTTTTATGACTCTGTGGTCACCATCTGTGACTGCTAATCTTTCAAAACCAACCAAAAAATGATTAATACGTCTTTAAGCAGACATATTCATAAGAGTTTGCACAAGCTGCGGTGTCGCAGGATGCATTAGTCTGATAACCGAGGCACTCTAAAGCTTAATGAAGCTAAAGTCAACGTCTTCATCCTCTATCCAGCTGCTGCAATTTTTTCCCCATGCGGTTGTAAAGGGACACAAGCAGGGTTACCTCATTTAACACATGCTGCCAGGGCCACCTGAGATATTTGTGTTGATACAGCCTCTCTGCCATCACTAAAGAGCTTTCTGCTCAACTTCTTTTTCCCCTCCAGAGACGCCAAAAAAGCAAGAACTTGAAGTCCAAGGAACACCGCGTTCCTGTCCACTGCTGTAAGCTGCTAAATATACTTTCAGCTGTTTATAATAACAAAAACTGGTTCAAGGATATAACTGAACAAGTACAGACACAGCACGTTTAAAAACATGTGCTTGTAATATAATAAAATATAATTTTTTTGCTTGCAATAATATATAAATATTTATATACTGTTCAAACGTGTGGGGTCTGTAAGATTTTTCAAAGAAGTCTCTTTTGCTCATCAAGGCTGCATTTATTTGTACAGTAAAAAAATATAGTGAAAACAGTAATACTGTGAATTATCATTTATTGTAGTTTTAAATAACTCTCTTCTATTTTAAAATGTAATTTATTCCTGTGATGTGAAGCTGAATTTTCAGCATCATTACTCCAGTCTTCAGTGTCACATGATCCTTCAGAAATCATTCTAATGTGATGATTTGGTGTTCAAGAAACATTTCTTATAATTATCAATTTTGAAAACAGCTGTGCTGCTTAATATTTTTATGGAAACTGTGATACATTTTTTTTTTAATTCTTTGATTAATAGAATGTTTGAAAGAACATCATTTATTTAAAATATAAATCTTTTGTAACTTTATAAATGTCTGTCACTTTTGATCAATTTATTGTGTCCTTAAAAATCTTACTGACCCCAAACTTTTGAGCAGCAGAATGTTTAAGTTTAAATACAGCTCGATAATGTACATTAATCCTGTCGTTATCACAAAATAAACCCTTTCAGGGTGATAAAGTACCCCTTCTCTTCATGTCTGGGCCCTCTTCACCCTGTCTGGGTTTATTATGTGATAATGTCAGCCTGAGCGAACATTATCTCTTAATGTGTTTGAAAAAAAAAAATCTGTTTAGTTGCATGAAGTTCATTTTGGGTTTCATTTCATTCATTGAGATCAGTTAGGCCGCCACCAAGAGCAATGCAAATGACCAATATGAATTTTTTATATTTTTATTTTTGTGCACTTTACACAAGATTACGTACAAAGCTTTTCTTAAAAAAAATAATTAGTCTCTCCTGGAGTTATTGTCCACTCGTCTGAGAGTTAATAATGACACAACTGTAGTCATATGTACCCAATAATATCATTACAGACAATGGGCATTCTGCTTCCAGATTTCATTAATGCCGTAAACTGGTAGAAATCTGTGTCCAGTTTGTTCAGACCCGTGTGGGATTTATAGAAGAATGGCATTTTGTGCTGTACATCAACCTGGCAAGAAAATCGTTTGGGAGCCACAATTGATTTGCTCAGTTTTGTAACATCTGACGACTTTCTTCTCCCATCAGTGCTCCGTGAAATCCCAGCTATCCTCCGTTTGACATTTACCAAGAAGTCTTTAGCGAAACTGCGTCCAGAACTGTGCTTTTGTTCCGTCTGTTCCGGGCATTCTGGTAAGTCCATCCAGTTCTGAATGAGATCAGCAAAACTGTTGTCTCCCAGCACTAGCGGCTGCCGGTTACGTCCACGCGTCAGTAGCGAAGTAGTCCAGTCGTCAGGGTCACTTGCGGTCTCAAACGATGTCCAACTTTCCAGGCAAGCGTCAGAGGTGGACTTAGGACGCACTCGGGTGTTGGGAGGCTGGTTGGTGCGAAGACACGCAGACGAAGATACTCGGATGTTTTTGGTGCGCCGTAACACCACTCCTTCATCCTGCCAGGAGGCCTCAGAGTAACCCGAATCAAACTCCAGACTCCGCTCGCTGCTCGGTGAGCTAACAGCCGATGGGCCGCCTGCAGAGTCCTCCTCTTCCAAAGAACTAGTCAGACAACAGGCAGAGTCGTAACTGCTCGCCTCACTGGCGTCGCTGATCCTCAACCGTGCTCGCCGTTCCCGTTGGGCTATCAGCTGCTTACAAGCACGCAATCTCACTGGAGGTCCGACAGGGGGTGCTGCGCAGCTCCGCCGCAAATGCTTTAGATCTTGCAGGGATCGCATCATATAACGCATCTGTTCCCGCAGACAGTCACTTGATTCCTGCAGACACAACTGCAAAAAGACAGAAAGACATGGTAAGACTACTGGGTGCAAAATTTCTGATTAAAAAAAATGTATGAATACATTCGTACTACATTTGAAAATGCATTTTAAAATATGCATTTAATTTTATCATCATAATACATATATTTAAAAAATAAATAATAGAATTTTTAATAAAATATTACAAATAAATTTGTACGACATTTAAAAAATGATTCTTTTAGACATATACATATTTTATACATATACATACAAATATCATAAAACTAGTGCACATAATTTTTTTAAATAAAATTTCATATTGAAAGGTAAATTCATTTGTACTACATTTGAAAAATACATATCTGCATTTAATTGTATAAGTATTAGTATATATATATATATATATATATTTGTGTAAATAAATAAATGTGATTATTTTAAATTGTATATATATATAATTTGAGCTTAAGCAACAATTACCAAAAAATTTTTATAAAATAAATAAATAAATAAAAAAGTCTATATAAAATTTGGGTCACACTTCCTTTGATTTTGTTTTCCTTAGATTGGCTAATCGTGCTCCTTAGACAGGCTTGGACCTGCATGAGCTCTGTTAGAGAGGGCATGGCTCTATTTGTCTGGAGGAGCTGAAAAACCACTCTATTCTAGGTAGAGGGCAACCGAACAACCGATGAATGCACATCATGTGGACGCACTCACGCCCAGCTATCAAAAGGTTGGATGACTACTGCCCTCACATCAAAATCAGTTGGAATAAACCTGTTACTAGCCACACCTGGAACACTACTTTTCAATAGAGTAATTACCACTCCTTCGATCCATGCTGTCAGATGCACGTACACAAATATACACATAAATCATAATCCAAAAACGGAAGAGCATAGCTTACTCATTTGAAATAGATTAAGTCAGTCAATTGCAATTTCAATACAAACTACTTTTTGCATTTACGAGTGAAGCTGGTTCATAGACATTAAAATCTACAAAAATCAATGTCAAATAGTGGGTTACATCAAAGAAAACCAGGAAAATATGATCTCATAAGTCTATAATTAACAGTCTCAAAGTGTAACTATCAGCAACAAGTTAGTCCCAGTTCCTACCTCGAAAACAATGGTACTGCCATGCTTGGTGTTTTAGTAGTATGTAATTAAGAAATGAACCAAAAACCCAAATGCATTTTAATTTCTAATAACTGATCATAAACAAAACCAGCACAGTAATACAAAGTACCTAATCCAGTTTCATTTGTCTAATGCATGATTATTCCAAACTATAAGTGCCAACACCAAAAATCTTCCCTTTTTAGGAAGCTTTTCTGGCTTTTTGACAGATGCAGAACTGGCACGTGTTTTTTCAACATATTTGCTGAATTCTGTATCTGAATAAACATAATAACCACATGCTTGCAGTAATAGTAGCATACACACAGGGTCGAGTGACTGGCATTATTTCTATCCACAGATTGGCACTGGGCTGCAGATGTTATGCCATATGCTGAAATTTCAGCAACGGACATTTCTTCACAGTAACTAATCCTTTGCTGCATATAATGTAAAGTGATGTCCAATCAGTGCAGTTTGACTGAGTAAACGATCTATGGTAGCTAATTAACAAGACAAAGCCCTAATGAGTGTGGAGAGGTGATAATTTAGAGGCATGCTTACCATGATTCTGAAATGATGACAGTCAAATCCAGAAATTTAGATGCTCCTGAAATAGAAATAAATGTTTTATGAAACATCATGCTTTGCAAAAGGAAAATAAAGCAAAAAAAAAACAAAATTATTTGCTTTTTTCTGCTTTTGAAAAACTGGGAAAACAAGACATAAGTAACTTATGTCAGATAAAAATCATGCATGAAGCTGTTCAAATGTAGAATCAAGTCTTGCACTTACATTTGTTATCAGGGGGGAAAAAAACCTTCAGTGCAATCCAGGCTGTGCAGATGTGGCTCTGTGACTCAAACTCCAGATCATGAGCCCCTTCACTGCAGACAAGCCCATATGTGCGTCTGTAACATTCCAGCATGCGCGTCTCAGCCAATCACAGCGCAGCATCGCAGCGCCATCCAATCAAATCATCTCAGCGGGAGCCAATCAGAGCTCGACTGAAATCTGAGCGCTCATTTCCTCCCTCTCAAATTATGAGCGTATTCAAAATGCCAAAGTACCACAGACAATATCCAATTCAAGACGATAATCTCGTTTGAACTGCTTGCAAATAAAGACACAAGATATCTATCCATCTCTATCTATCTCTATCTCTCTATCTATTTTTTCATTTAAACACTTTAAGTCACCTTTATTTCTGTAGTGCTTTAAATATTGTTTCAAAGCAGCTTCACAGTAACAAACGGGGAAATATAAAGTATTATAAATAGTTCTTAATTATTTACGACTAATTATTTATGTATTTGTATTATTTGCGTACTTTTAATTGCTATTCCTGCCTGTTGGAAGTGTCTTTAAATCGTGTGAAATGTTGAAAGGTGCACAATACAACAGCCACAAGTTAATTGATGCCTTTACTGTTTATTTGACACTAAAAGTCCTATGCTTAAAATAAATCTATACATTTAAGCAGCGATGTTTGCATCATTAGAAGAAAAAGCTTCACCCTAAACTGCTAATTTGAGAATCCACCTTATTTTTCGACTTAAGTTAAAGATGCTGTTCCAGAGACGCTTGGAATGTTGCGAGATTCACGGCGTGTTGAGCAGCGTCCTCTGGCGGTCTGAGAAAACGCTGCAACGTTTGCGAATCGATTCTTTTGAACTTTTCGGTATGATAAAACCGATTTTAAAATGATTCATTCAAATGCCATCATTTATATATCACAAATGGTTCAGAAAATGAACTTAGTTCTGAGAAAAGACTATTTTCTGAACTAATGCAATGAAACACCAACAAAGCCTCCACATGGGTTTGATGGCACTGTCGAGGAGTTATCGTAATTAGAGTAAAATCTTCCCATTCTCATTCATGTCTCCATTCTCTATTTTTCTCCCATCCTAATCTGTGACACATTAGGCTAGATTAGAGGTGTGTGGACTATCAGGCTCACACAAAAACATGATTGCTCAATAACGTTGATACTTTTGTGATGCAAACCTGAAAAGTGGCCATCCAATTTACATATATAGGAAAAAGTGTGAGCTGTTAACTAAACAAGCAACTCCACCTATTGTGTTTAAGGATGGCCCCTTCATCCAGGCTGTTCGAGTGATTTTCCTGAAGCGTTAAACTTTAATGCACAAGGTTACTGGGGTAAACATCTCCTGTCAGTAACCCAGCCATGTCTTTAAGCCTTCACCAAATAGAAACAACCCAACAACATACTGCTTACATGTATCTCTTAATGTTCATGATGACAATAACATACAGGTCTACAATCAGTTTGTTCTTTACCTCTGTAAAGAGTAAGGACAAAGTTTGGCTTAACCAGATCTTAAACTCTTAAACTACTTCACATCTAATTCACACTTCCAAGCAATTAAAGGAGTGTAAAAAAACATGCTCAAATCTCCAAGTTCACCAAGAGAGAAATTCATTTCATCTTGACCTGCACTTTCTAAACAGGATTACCAATGTTTGTTGTATCATCTTCTTATCTCCGTCAAAGAATTCACTTTATACAACTGAGTTTTATCAATATATATATATATATATCAATTAAATCTAAGCCATATTTGGTAGTATTTGTGTTTAATATTAAATTTTTATGTATAGTGCAATATTTAAAAATGTAATGAAATGTGATTTTCTAATATAAACATTCATTTTTTGAATGTCCTAACAACCACTGGAAATAAAACGTTTTTTTTTTATTTTTAATTCTTTGTTTTTTGTTGTTTTTTCTATATTGACTTATTTTCCCTTATTGTGAAATTTTGATATCAATCCAAAATGTATTCATGATAGTTCTAGAATATATTATTTATTTTATATTACATTGTGTACTTTAACAGGCTAAAGGTTTAATTAAATCACTGTTAGTTAAAGAATTCTAAAAGAGCAACAACAACCTTTTTAACACTGCAGCAAAATCCACATGCTTCCAAATTGTCAAATTTTCTTTCCATAAATTGTATGTACTCCCAGTGACAACTACTACCACTACAACTCTCACCATAACAAGGGTCCAGATGAAAATGACACCATCACTGAAAGTATCTCTCTTTCCTCTCTTGAGCATCAGAGTTCATCTGAACTGAACAAATCCATCACTATGGCATTTTAACATCAAACTATTGCTTCTGTCTAATCCATAATCCATAATAACACGTCCTCCAGTGTAAAATCCATCCCCTGTTGTCCTGTCACATCAAAATCCACCAACATATTTGTTTAGAACTGTTTTTGCTTGTAAACAGTGTTTGATCTGTGTATGTTTCTTTCCTGATTCAGACAAGATGACTTTTCACTGGAGAAAGCAATATTATGAATAGAGGACTCGTGTTTTAGCCACAATTTAATCTTAAATTGACCCGTGTACGTTTCTTTCTTCTGATGAACACAAAAGAAGATATTTTAAAGAATGTTGGTAACCAGTCTGTTGCTAGTAGTCATTTACTGCATAGTAGGGGACAAATACTATGGAAGTCAATGGATACCAGCAACTGTTTGGTTTACAACATTCTTCATAATATCCTATTTTGTGTTCAACAGAAGAAATTCTATTTTATTTTAATTTATTTTATTCATAATCATTAAATGGCCATACTGTTCTCTTTTTTTCTCTTGGTAGTCAATAAGTAATATATATAGCAGAAAATGTTAAGTAAATCTGCATCCAATGACATAAAATCTGGTAACAAACAAATAATATATAAATAAAATATACAAAAAGATCAAAAAAATGTATGTATTATACAAATTCATTAATATTTATATATATATATATATATATATTTTTTTTTTTCTTACATTTTCAATTCACATGAACTAAATCTCTATCTAAGATATATAAATCTGACATCAAATTTTAGGAACATTTCAATCCAGTGCCACCAGCTATGAGAACTAATTCACTGACAAACAGTCAATTTTTGTTAAAATTGACTATTTAAATTCACATTCAAGTTATACGTTCATACTGTATGACCTTATATGAACTAAAATGCATTTACAATCTGTATAAACTGCTGTCAAAAAATTATTCCAATCCATTTTCTCTCCAGCTGAAATCCAGATGCTGGTCAGCATCACTCCAGTAAATGAGTTTGACCCTCAGATTGAGGGTCCATTGGTGCTGCCCGTCCCAGAAGATGCCTGACGTGGGACCATCATGGTGAATGCAATCGACCGAGACTGGCCCTTTAAGTCCCGGCTGGCCATCTCAGGAGGAGACTCACGTTTCACCATTGAACCAGTCGCAGGTGAGATCATATGGATCATTCCAACTTAAATGCTTCATAAATGGTCCATTATACTCAAAACATAATTTTAAACAATTATTTCAATTGCCCACCACAATAATAAAATTTTCCGGCGGCATCAGTCCTGCTATCTGTAGGACAGCTGTATTTGGGTACAGAACTGGATTTGGAGGAAAAGCAGAATTACATGGTGAAAATTCCAGCTGTGGATTCTGACCAGGATGTAGACAGAACTAATGGACCGGAGCTACTGACGTCACTGTGCAAGTTCAGGTCAGGCATGTACTAAATTAAGATAAGCATTTAAATAAAACTAATTTAGTAATGCGTGAAGCTTTAAACTTTAAGCCATTGTTTCTAAACTCATATGGAGCCAAGATTTACACTGGATATGAAGTGGTGACCCAACAGAACAAAGACAAATGTATTACAACTTGTTATTGTACAAGAGTAAACAAAAATGTCCTTAAAACATTTGTTAAGCAGTGTATTAAAGGTAGGGTAGGTGATTACAGGGAGGCTAGCAATAGCAAGCTCGTATCATGTCTGTGCGAACAGGGTGCGCAGAGGTAGTTGAGAGTCAATGCTTTAAATCACTCTTTCGGGAAATATCTCAAGATTGGCCCTGAAGTTAACATATTCCCCTCTTTTGCTGCAGAATGTGCACAATAACGGTCCAGTGTGTGACCTACTCTCATAGAAATAAATCATTTTCTCCACTTCCCATTATCACCCTCAGCTGCACAGACCCCGATAGAGACCACCTAACTGGACACCTTCACCAATGGTAATGTCATCATCACTAATATGACTCCAACAGCTGAACATCAACTATTCACCGTTATACATAAACTATAACACATTCAAAACCAGCCCCATGTTTATGTTCTCAAAGGTGCTATTGTGGACTGTTTGCAAATGAATGGTCTGAGTCTAAATCTAAAGACCTCTTCTCATACCTGACGCGTGATGACACCATGTTGGAGGTCACAATTCAGGTGTCTGATGGCAAATACAGCACTGATGTGGTCGTTTTCATCACCGTTGTGCTGTGGACCACCATAGTGAGCATTTGCTATCAGTCTAGTCTGATGAATATATATGAATGTTTAGCAATAACTGACACTCACCATCTCTTGTAGTACAGATGCATGTAGTGGAGTTGATTTGTCTGTTCTCTCCAGATGAGGGCGCCACAAATAGTGACAATGTGGAGTGAGTTCTGGGATCCACAGCTGTGGCTTGTCGTTTTGCTCACCTTTACTGGTGCTCTTCTGCTGCTGCTCATGATCACATGGTCTGTATTCATATGGTATGACACACCTGTCACAATCCTTATTTGTGCTTTCATGTTGCTTTTTCACACAGTTATGCTCGTGTCCCGCGTAAACTCAAAAATGAGTACGCATTTTTGAGTTTATGCGGGACACGAGCATAACTGTCAAACAGCAGGGCATATTTACAGAGTAAAGCACTGGAAAGCAGCACAGTGAAATGGAAAAACGTCCCTAAGAGAAATTCACAGAACGCGTTTTTGTGTCGAAGAAGTGAGAAGCAGGACTGTGGAATGAAAATGCACATTTAAAAAAAAAAAAATTGAAATTATTTTATTTTGCCCTCTAGCCTGCTGCTAGCGCAACTTTCAACACGTCCATGTAAAATATGCATGTTTATATAGAAAAACAACGTAAAGGCAAGTAGGGGGCGCACTGGAATGCAAAAAACGTGTTATATGAACAGCCATTCAGCTCACCAGTGCTACATACATTAGTGTATATAAATAAAAACATTATGTTCGTAACAAAAATGTATCGTAGTGTAATTATAGTTTTTGCAAAAATACTTTACTTATCATTACTTCTAGTTAGTATTAGGCTACTACATCCGTTAGAAAAACAAACAATAACAGCACAGTGCATCACCAACATAAGGCGCGCATGCGCAAGAAGCTAAAAAAAAAGCAGCGAGACGCGGCTTTCAAAGACATCAATCAGCCTTTGAAGTTCCTTACTTTGGAACTTAAGTAGGATAACAGTTTTAGTAAGCTAGTTAGTTTTTCATTTTAATATTGAAGACCTGTCGTTCATTCTTTGGTGTATACAGTGCGTCAGTTTGTGGAACAAAAGATCTCACTTCTGGCGAATGACAGGCGAGCTCGAAAGTTGACAGAGGTTTCTCAGGTTTATGTTGTTTTTCAGTTTTATTTGTGATCTTTTTAGCACTCAAGCTAACGGTGAAGGGACTGAGAAGCCATCGGCATCAGATCAGAATGACAAGCTGGGACATGTTGCCATATCTGTTTCGGAGAAGTGAGATTATGTAGATTTAGTTGTAAAATTGATAATAGCCTCATATATGCTGGGTCATTTCACAAAGCAGTCACTATTTGGCAGTATCAGTCTGTCCAAAGTCAGCATACAAAAGTGTATAATGGTGAGTTCAGAAATATTCCACTCTCCAAACCCTAAATTTAGTTCAGATCTTTTTTGATGGAAAAGCCCCAGGTTAGATTACAAGTGTGTGAGACATTTCCAAATGAATGTAATTATAATTTTGAGAAGCATATGTTCCGAACATGGTGATTAATTAACCAGAGATGATTTTTTGCTCTTTCAACAGTAACAGGACTGTTACTTGTTTAATTCAGCAGTGGGGGAGCGACATTGGTTGGAGCCTTGTCTTTCTGCGATCTGATCTCAGAAAATAAATGAATCTTAATGTTCTTAAATAATTAAGATAGTTAATGTTCTTTCAGACCTCTCCAGGTAATGGATAGCCAAAATCAGCTAGAGCACAATATGCTAAAATTAGAAAATGTTCTAATTGATGCCCTACAGCAGGCTCTTAAATGTATATTTAATTACTGCGATTGGATATTAAATTAATTATTCAGCCACTGATGTGCACTTACTAACCTCCAAAAAAGTACACTTGAAATAAAAATCACAGTTGGCACAACTTCATCTAGTGAATGAACGTTTATTTAAATTAAATCATTATATAGGACTTTAAAAAGAATTGTAATCTTTACCAAAAAATGAAACAAAAACACTACCCCTTTTTTTCAATTAGATTTCCATTATTATTACTATTTATTCTTAGATCGTGTGAAAATTCTGGAGCAGAAATGTTTACGTACAGTAGGACAGCTTGGGGAGAAAATAAAGTCGATTGTAAATGGAAGTCAAGGCACAAACAGAATGCTAGAAAGAGGAACGGGAAGATAAAAGAGAAGGATAAAAGACTGTTAGATACTGTTACGAACATACTTTAAATATCAGTTACATTTTAGCAGTTCTTTCCTTATTTGTGAAGATTTTTTTGTGCTTTTTTGCTCTTTTTTTGTACTTTTTAAAATGTATTCTTAAAAAGGAATGTTACGCTGATGTGAACTGATTACTTGTATTGATATATTTGCTATCTTCTATCATGCAGGACAACTTTCCATTTTTCTATCAACATAGATTTTTTTGTACATTTTAAAATGTATTCTTAAAAAGGAATGTTACGCTGATGTGAACTGATTACTTGTATTGATATATTTGCTATCTTCTATCATGCAGGACAACTTTCCATTTTTCTATCAACAAGGACATCATGTAAACATCATAAAAAAGCGCTTTCCTTTTTCAATCATACCTTATATCTAACACCTGTTGGTTTTAAAAAAAATGCGCATTATGCAATTAAAAGTTTAATAAAATTTGCACATAGGATTCACTAGAGAAAAATTAAAGTATCATATAAAAACATTTTGTTGCCTCCGCTATTACTCGAAAAAAAAAAAAAAATGAACAAAAGGAAAAAAAACCAAACAAAAAGGAAACTACAA
>NW_015655406.1:726864-728779 GCF_001515625.1 Sinocyclocheilus rhinocerous
TATATCTAACAGCTGTTGGTATTAAAAAAATGCGCATTATGCAATTAAAAGTTTAATAAAATTTGCACATAGGATTCACTAGAGAAAAATGAAAGTATCATATAAAAACATTTTGTTGCCTCTGCTATTACTCGAAAAAAAAAAAAAAAATGAACAAAAGGAAAAAAAAACAAACAAAAAGGATAATACAACAGTTGGTGATTTGTGGTCATAGCCCAAGGAGTTAATAATACAGATATTAAATGTCAAACACAATGCTGGGACAGTGTCGAGAGAGAGGGAGAACAGAGGCTAAGGTCGTTGGCAATCGTTGAAATTGTGTTGGGCTCCTCTGAGCTATCAGTCGTCGTATGGAAGCAGGAGTCGTGGTTGGCCAGTGCAGATGCTCAGGATGTATTACACCCCTACTTCCTCTGGTCATCAAAACTGTTCAAGTAATCTGAAAGAAGAAGAGAAATAAGTTACGAGTAGTTTGGAAACCAAAGAAAGGACGCTCTGGTTTGAGTGTTTATTTGTACCTCGACTCATCTTCCTGTTTTCGTGCTCTAGAAGAGCCCACAATCCTTCAGGTTGTTTTTGATGATGACGTCGGTGACAGCGTCGAAAACGAACTGCACGTTCTTCGTGTCCGTGGCACAGGTGAAGTGGGGGTAAATCTCCTTAGTTTCTTTCTTCTTGTTCAGGTCCTCAAACTTGGTGCGGATGTACTCGGCGGCCTCGTCGTAGTTGTTGGCACCTTGTCGAGAGGGGAAATACAAAGCACAATGAGAAAACAGTAGGGGAGGACGAACTCAGAAAGTGACAGACAGAAGCCGGAAAAACAAAATCCAAGAAAAAGAGAGAACAGCACATTTATAATGATCATTAAAATGACACATGACCTCTTCCACTTGATTGATATCAGTAAAGCGGCCTGTCCTGTGTTAGACTGATGTCCCATGCACAACCCTGCACAGGATATAATGAACTGCTGGACTCATTTGAACATCAAGTGGACCTCATTTGAATAAACCCCTTGATGAACACTTGAAGTGAATAGCCTCACAAAGACTGGAAATGCCAGAGTAAAACTGGTTAAGATTGGTCTGATTTTCACATGGAACATGTGTACACTTCAAAGACAACATGAAAATGGCATTAGAAACACATTTAACTTCTGTAATGTGATGCATTTCTGAGTGGAAATTAATATTCAGCTTGACAATATTATTGGTTAAAATAATTTTTCCAGCCTGTACAGCCTTGGTTAAATGAATAGTTCACCCAAGAATGAAAATGTGCTGAATATCTTGTGAAGTGAAAAAGCTGCGTGTTTGTAAGAAACAAACTGTTGCTTCTGGCCAAAACAGTCTATAATCCATAATAACGCTTCCTCCAGTGAAAGTCCAATCTCCTGTTGTCCTGTCACATCGAAATCCACAGACACATTTGTTCAGAAAGGTTTTGGACTGTTGTAAAGCTTGTAAACATGCTTGAACTGTCCATATTTCTCCTCATTCAGACGAGACAATATTTTCACTGCAAGTACTCTGGATGGAGGACTCATGTTTTAGCTGGAAGCAGCGGTTTGAAGTAGAGGCGCCGCGGGATTAAATTCCTGAATAAAACGCAGTAGCGGTCGGTAACTCTGGTGTAATTTGAACGGGAGCGGGCGGTCTAACAAAATCCTGTTCCCGACGTCCATTCAGAACAGCATATCTGCGCTTTATTCTTATCGTCCACCAGTAAAGCCTGCACTCGGACTGTTATGCACGTGCTGCACGCATGCTTTCTGCGTCACGCGTTTTATTTGCGGGGTCTGTACGCAGCATGTGCATAACGATGCTCAGAGCAGGCTGTACCGGTAGTAAATATATGGCCCTCAGACAGAACAGGCAGGTTGTCGATGAGTGACAGAGCAGAATAAGGATGGAGC
>NW_015655406.1:730615-751460 GCF_001515625.1 Sinocyclocheilus rhinocerous
GACACTTTTTCCCTATTGTGTTGTCAATGTTAAACGAATTGTATCCTGACAAGACGAATAGAAATAAGATATACAATTTTTGTACATTTTTATTTTCTCTGACTTTTTTTCCTACTGTGTTGCATAAAATATTAAACTAATTTTGTGTCTTAAGATAATTCATATAAATTCAAGTCAAAGTCAATAAATTCAAGACTCTTGACAGGACGAATAAAATAACATACAATTTTGTGCAGACTACACTTTTTGTTAGCCTCTCTCTCTTTCTTACAGTAGCGGAAATTTAAATGTGAGATTCTGGCAACGAGATCTAAATTTAGCGGGAACGGTCGGGTTGGGAAGAAAATTTTGTGGACAATAAAGACATAGTCTACTCTACATGTGGATTATTGTGATGTTTTTATCAGCTGTTTGAACTCGGCACTCATTCACTGCAGAGGATCCACTGGTGATGTAATGCTAAAATTCTCCAAACTGTTCTGGTGAAGAAACAAACTCATCTACATCTTGGATGGCCTGAGGGTGAGTAGTACATTTTCATTTTTGGGAGAACAAGTCAGATATTGTTCTTAAAAAAATGGAATATGTTATATGATTTTTATTCTTCAGAAAAACAAAAATATGTGCAGAAACATGGGGGAAGTCGTGGCCTAATGGTTAGAGAGTCAGACTCGTAACCCAAAGGTTGGGGGTTCGAGTCTCGTACCGGCAGGGATTGTAGGTGGGGGGAGTGAATGTACAGCGCTCTCTCCCACCTTCAATACCACGACTGAGGTGCCCTTGAGCAAGGCACCGAACCCCCAACTGCTCCCCGGGCGCCGCAGCAAAAAATGGCTGCCCACTGCTCCGGGTGTGTGTTCACGGTGTGTGTGTGTGCACTTTGGATGGGATAAATGCAGAGCACTAATTCCAAGTATGGGTCACGTCACTTGTCACTCACACTTGTCACTTCAAAAAAGCACATTCTTATTAATGTAAGTTGCGAAATTGCTAAGTAACTTGTAGCATTAAAAAGCCTACAAGTTAGGTTTATGAACTATATTACTTGGCAGAACATTTGTTTTGTCTGATATATTAATATCCATAATTTATTTATTTTTATTGCACAAAACACCAGGTACAATTATTAAAGAGGCCCATATTGATTTATTTTGTCTTTAATGCATAGGTAAAGCCAGAGTTTGCGATGTATTGAACCGCAGCACTCCTGGAGCACTTGTGCACTTGATTTAAATGATTTATTGGGTAGTTGGTTGTTTTATAGTACCTGCGTACTCAGGGAAGCAGATGGTCAAGGGGCTGTGTGTGATCTTCTGCTCAAACAGATCCTTCTTGTTGAGGAACAGGATGATGGAGGTCTCGGTGAACCACTTGTTGTTGCAGATGCTGTCGAAGAGTTTCATACTCTCGTGCATTCGATTCTGTAGTGGAATTAAGAAATGGGTCAGTATTCAGGAACTTGGCCTGTTCTGATGAATGACAGCTTGAACTGTGACGCAACTACACTACTGTTCAAAAGTTTGGGGTCAGTAAGATTTTTTTCTTACTTTTTTCAGCAAGGATGCATTAAACTGATCAAAAGTGACAGTAAAGACCTTTCAGTGTTACAAAAGATGTCTATTTCAAATAAATGCTATTATTTTGAACTTTCTGTTCATCAAAGAATTCTGAAAAAGTCCAGCCTCTTTAATTCTTAGTGTTATAGATTGTGAATTATCAACTAATCTGGGGTAAAGAGGGTCTAAGAGGGTCTCACCATTTCTTCGTCCTCAGCCAGCACCAGGTCATACGCGCTCATGGCCACACAGAAGATAATGGCCGTCACCCCTTCAAAACAGTGGATCCACTTCTTTCTCTCTGAACGTTGACCGCCGACATCAAACATCCTACATAGAGAGAGCAGACCCATATAAATGGTCAGCAGTATGAACAGACATATCTTAAAAAAATTAATATCAAGGAGAAAAATGCCCTGAACAACTAACAAAGCAGGACAGATCATATGATCAGCCAAACAAGCTTATTTAATTTGACACAAATGCAATAAAGATGTAAATAGGCAAAAGAACAGTGTTTAATATATCATACTGCCTTAAAGGAATAGTTTTGTCATCATTTTCTGTCATGTCAATCCAAATACATAGAGATTTCATCCATAAATCGTCAAAAAACCCCCCCAAAAAACCATGGTCCTTCCGACATGCCTTAACAGCAGCACACAAGTTGGAATATGTTATGGCAGAGAGGAAGATTATAGCAAACGATAACTTCTATTTCAGTCAGTTCCTTACTAAAACTTATCGTACTGGCTTAAAACACTTACAAAATCATTTAAAAATATAAGGTACAAGGTGTATGGACCTTTTCTATGATGCTTTTTTTTTCCTATGTGGGGCTTTCACAGTCCCTGATCATTATAAAATATATATTTGTATTATAATAAATGTAATATGTGTATTCTTTATGAAAAAGAGAAGTTTGGACAATCTTCAAACATTTTTCTTAACCTATTTCTAAAGATTTAGAAGAAATAAATAAAAATAAAAATAAAAGAAAGTCACATGGGTTAGAAAAGGCCTGAGGATGAGTATGTAATGACAACATTACTCATTTCACGTCATTTACAGTTGACTAGTTTCCACAAATCATATTTTCCCCGGAGTTTGTTTTTGTCTACTGGAAATTTGTGGGAAATTTTTAATGCAGAATAGTTAAGTTGCTGACTCTGTATTAGTGAGAGATTTACTATGCCCCTTCTTCTTTAGGTCTGGACGTTTATTTGTGTCACTGGCATCTGTTGACCTTTGAGTCCGTGCTTTGTTTCTATGGTAATGGAGGGGTTGAAAGTAGGATGGATGAGACAGGGTGGGAGGATGGAAGAGCTGGGGCTTCCTGTCTATTGCAGGAGTCATTCATTTCTGCCCGTCACACACTTGTCTCTATAACCATGTCGACCTGGAAAAGACGTCATTGGCATTTCTAGGAAATTCCGTAATTATCTTCCCTCTTATGTGGCATATGCTTTTTTACACATGATACATAACATGATTTACAAAACATTAAATAAAGTAATAGTATCTTGGAAAGCTAGCTTGTGTTTGATCTTTTTAAAGGTTGGGCTGACATTTCTTCTGTAGATTAAAGCAGACACATTCAAAGAGAATCATTCCAGACCTGTTAAAGCAGCACTATGTAACTTTTGGCGCTCTAGCGGTTAATAAACAGAACTGCACACATCCCGCGGAACCACAACTTGGCACAGCACAGCATCTTATTGTCTTCAGAGCCATCTTTATAATTTGATTTCTGCTTAGACCTGCGTTTGCCTCTCTCGTGATTTACACTGTATGCATGAATCGGTGGGTGGGGCTAAACAGACAGTGATGTAGAAGCAGGCGTTGATCTTCTGCGGAGGCGGGGTTAAGCCACAATATAACGTCATGAAGTGGCACACTCCACAACCTGTTGTTTTGGCAGACTGGCTTCAGTATAAGCTGTTTTTAGGCTAACAAGAACGTTTAGAGTTCTGGAACTTACAGGATATTTTTAATAGTACAATGAGCTCTTAAATGTCAAAAGATCAAGGGAATTTTTCAGTTCATGACCCCTTTAATGGCTACCACACCAACAGAAAAAGCAGTGTAAAACATTTACAGAAGCCACATAAGTTTTTACACACTACCGCTCCAAGGCTTAAGGTCTTTATGATTTGTTAATGTTTTTGAAAGCAGTCTCTCACGATCACCAAGGCTGAATTTATTTGATCAAAACTACAGTAAAAACAATATTGACATTTTTTTTTACAATTTACATCTTTCTATTTGAATATATTTTCAAATGTAATTTATTCCTGTGATGCAAAGCTGAATTTTCAGCATCATTACTCCAGTCTTCAGTGTCACATGATCCTTCAGAAATAATTTTAATATGCTGATTTGATGCTCAAAAAACATTTCTTGTTATTATCAATGTTGAAAACAGTTGTGGTGCTTAATATTTTTGTGGAGACCATGATACATTATTTTCAGGATTCTTTGATGAATATGAAATTCAAGTCTATGTGAGGGCTTTCCATTTTTATTCATTGTTTTTATTATGAGCTAATTATAATTTCTATAGTCTGCATCTCTCCTCAATAAGGTTTTGCTATTCTTTTCAATACAGTCATCTTAGCCTCTGTTTTGAGGGTGGGGAAGGAGTGGCTGCCTCTGTAAAACCACACTTCTTTCCACCCACCCACACACAGGCTATAAACCCTCTCACATAAACATCTGCAGAATCCAGCAAACACAACTAAATACTATAAAAACTAAGATTAGCACTCCCTCTATCCTTCCATAATCTCTTTTCCCACCAGCAAATGACATCATCATTCATTTCCTAATTCAAGACCAAATCGACCGTGATCCCCTGTGAGGGAACGCTCCGCCTAACCCTGATTGATTCTGAGTGTATCAAGCATGGGAAAATTCATGGAAATCCTGACCCAGGCCAACCCTCCATTTAACAGCAATTGGTTTCTCAACGGACCGTAAACTGTTCGTCTGCTCGCTTTGACGTATCGATCTGATCCTGCCTACTCTCATCACACATTTTCATCTTTCAGTCCCTTTTAAATTTAAAGGCACTCTTGAGTAAGTTCCAGTTTTGTTTTGGCCCTCATTTAGAGAGGCACTTATAATATTTTGATCTAAAGCAGAGCGGTTTTGGTGTCTATAAAAAAAAACGTTAAATATTTGAAAATGTGTTAAGAAAAATTTCTTTCTTTCTGCCCAATAACGGAGAGAGAACTCACTATGCAGCGGAGTCGTTGAGCTGGTACTCTCTGGCGCGGGTGAAGCAGCCCTGTACCCCTCCATCAGCCCACAGTCTGGTGACAACATTGGCCAGATCATCTGGCAGGATGCCCTGTTCCTCTGCCGCCCCGGCCAGGGCAAACAACTGACGTGCATCATCCTATAAAATAAAGGAATAAACAGATCCATTTGAAAAATAACGCACGTTAACACATAGTACACAGAAACGAACATACTTATATGCATCATATGCAAAAGAATTAGGAGTCCGAGGCAGGTTTATTAAGTCTAACCAATTTCCAATGTGAACCAATGTGAACATATTACCTCACAGCAGCTGGAAAGTGAGTCAGCAGAACTTTCTGCACATTAATCACAACTAAATTTTTATATTTTTAATTATTATATTTTTAAGTCCACTAACCCATGCTAAGCACTGATTTTTTTATTTATTCTTTTAATAACTGTAATCTATCCATCCATCCATGTATATACATATAATTTGACCCATGTGTCCACAAATCCATATGCAAAACTGATTTTATTTCCTCTTTTAATCACTACAGATATATTTATAAAATTAAAAACTAATATATATTTGAATAAAAAACAATAAGAATAATAATGATAAAAGTAACAATAATAGATTATTATTTTTGTTGTTGTAATTTCTGGTTGAACATTGTTTAAACCCCAAAATGGCAGCACTTGTTAGTAGACCTGATATTAATAACTGATTGAGTCAGGTAAAAATAAATATTGACTGTCCATTTGCATTATCTATACATCCATTATCATGAGGACAGACTGGTTGTATGGTGGCATTCTGGGAGGAGGGATATTCTTGTGGTTGTTGCTGTGTGTGCACGTGTGTGTGTACTATGTGGGGGTTACTTCACATTACTCCAGAGATTCATTTGCCAGACAGGTCAAAAGTGCAACATACAAATGTGAGCTATGCATCCCGAGAGAAAAATGGAGAGGGGGAGAAGGAGCCTATGACTAGCTCCCACCTCGAGATTCTACTATCACATCTCAGACTGGCGTCTCGATCCGTTTGATGAGTGTCTTTGCAGCCTGTCTGTCTGTCTGTCTCCCACATGCTTCCCTCTGTGCTTCTCTCAGAGCTACAAAAATAACCGTCTACCTACATATTGGTCTCTCTCCTCCCAGAGTACATGTTGTAGGAATGGAGCCTCACACCAAACCCCTCCCACCACGGAGCTGATCTAGGTCACAAGAAGTCAACCCTGGGGCGGAACATGGGAGCCATGAGTAGAAAGTGATGGGCTGAGAGACGTGTGACACAACTGACCCCGTGCTTCTAGGAGACGTGATGAACTCTTAAACTGTGTGCTACTGTAGATTGCAGACATCGTACAGGTGAAACGACACCGTGTTTCACAATTTAAGAAGTTAAATAGCTTGCAAATTCAAGGAATGCTTGAAAATCTTTCGAAACAGGAATCCTATAGGTTCTTTTACTCGGTGGTGGAAAAAAGCCAACAGATATGAACAGAGAGAAGAAAGGATGGTTACAGGTCTTTTAAAAGATTTATGGTCTTAAGAGAAGAGAGAGAGCAATAGAGAGAGAGAGAAAATGAGGAGATAGAGCAATCAGCCCCATGGGATGCGGTTTTCCACATATCTAAAGCACACTGCTCAAACTGTGACATATGGCTAACACATGCACTCACTCATACTATTTAAAAGGTACACAGTCCAATGGAACACTTCCTGTCTTACACACAGCACTGTGCACTCAATGTTTTTAAAGAAAGTTAAGGGGTAACAGGATCAAATCAAATATAGGGATGGTCAAGATGGTGATTTGTGAGGTCCACTAGTGTATTCAGACATTTAACCTGTATTTTTTTTTTTTATATATATATAAATGGATAAATGTTTCTACTACATTACAGAAATCAGCAAGGTCTGCAGGGCTGCATGATTTGGGGGAAAAAATTCTAATTGCAATCTTTCCTGATACAAACTGTAAAAAAAGCTCCAGGTTTGCTATGCTTGTTTTTGCAGGGCTGCACAATTTGGCCAAATGGTGGTTATGTATCAATATGACTACAAAGTAATTCTTATTATTTGATTTATGTTTAATAAGAAGAATTTTTATTATTATTATTAAATAAAAATATTTAACAATAAGAAATATTACTAATGTAATATTTCACTGTAAAATAATTGTCATTATTAATAAATACAATTATTAAAAAATATTAGTACTCTAAATATTACTTCGTTACTTTCACTGTAAAAATGAGCAACTAAAAAATATAATATTTATAATAATTTTATTTTAGAGTAAAATTACAATACTAATATTTATAGCGGTCTTCAATTTTAAACATTAAACCAAGCTTTTATTTTGACGGAGACCTGCAGGGAGCCAACAGTCAGCTTAACACAAATTAGCATAAACAATTAGGGATGTAACGATTCACCGCGAGCGGGTTAAAAATCGATACAAATATGTGATGATTCAAATCGGTTGAGATGTTAAACGAATTGCGATACAGTTATCAGAAATCATTAAAAATTAGGACTTTATATGAATGTATCTCTGAGGGGAACTGACTGTATTTGGAAAAGTTTAGATCATATTTTCTTTTCATCTCGTCTCTGTATAATGCATATTAAAGCAGCGTTTATAAGTGCTGCGCTGCTTTGTTGACGGCGGTAACCAAAGAAACGCTGTATCAGTGCTGTTCCAGAAGCGCCTCCTGCTGGCAGAGTGAATCTGCGTCTCATTCAGAGCTTCTGCTGTTTGTTTCGTGCAGATGTTTTATGTAGTATAGTTTCAGAAAACTAAAGTCAGAGCATTCTGTTTTTGTTTTAAAATTTCAAATTATACAATCTAATTTAGATGTAAAAAAAAAAAAAAAAAACCTGCTCATGCTGCATGTATTCAGCATCTTTGTTTGGATTGTGGTTCAAATGCCGTGGTTGGCCTCTAATTTTGAATGGAAAGAGCACAGGCAAAGCTTTTGTTTATATGAAGAGGTTTTTTGTCTTATTTATTTGATTAGATTTGGGGTTTGTTTTAAATTTTCAATTTAGTTTTGTTATTTGACATATTTCTGTTTCACAAAGAAATGTGCAGCATTTTGTCCAAGCAATAATAAAAGGACACATTTTCATTTATACTTTGTCTTAAATCTAATTTTGTTTAAAAAAATAAAAAATTGTGAGAAAATCAAATCGTGAAATCAGTATCGTGAATCGAATCGTGAGTTGAGTGAATCGTTACATCCCTATAAACAATGTCAAAATTGATCTGTGTATTAAGTCTTGCAGTATAAATGCAGACTACACAGTCTACACGGCTAATGTTTTCATGTATTATTTTATAATAATTATTATTAGCATTAATAATTCATAACTAATTTAATTTTGTATTTTTATTTTCATATAGTTAAATAAAAAGTTAAAAAGTTTTTGCTATGGTATCAAACTACCATAGAGAAACAAAAAAAAATTTGTTGGTATTGGTAATGACAACTGACACCAATATTGGCTTATATGTTTTCCAATTTAATTATTAAAGCAGTATAAAATTGATTCTGGACATCATTACGTTTTTACCAGGCAGCCCTCTGACACCCTTGATAAACAGCTCAGAAATGCTTCTGACTGGTTTTTGGTGGGCATGACCCTGATCTAGCTTAATTACACAGGGTTTTCCTAACACAGACTAGTTATTGAGATGACCCACTGACTTATTAGTTATCAGTTTTGCACATCCTTCATCAAATGCCTCATAAACGAGAACGAGAGACACTTGAGGAATGTCTCTAACATATCTCGCTCTCACTAATTAAATGTGATGGAGAGATGTTGTTAGCCTCTCTAACAGCACTTTACAGCTCTATTCCCAGAGCAGAGACACAATCATCCATCTCTCCCGTCACCCGTCTAATTAAACTGCTGCTGCACACTGAAAATAAACCGCCTGTGTTGGTTTAAAGGAGCCATATTCTTCACTTCATTCTCTGCTTTTTTTTAAGATGCTGTGACAAGTTGAAAGAAGTTTGACTTTTAATAACACATCTCAAGTCTCCTGCGTCCTACTTCCTTCCATTTAGTCAGCGTTAACCCTGTACATTCACTGTAAATCTGGTTTAACATCATGGATTCTGCTATACAGCGAGGATAAATTTGTGCTGATAGATATCAGAGTTTCTCCAGAGCCTCAGGTGGATCAGATGCGCTGAACATACTGTTGCCTTCAGGCTGTTCTCTTGAGATCCTAGCTAGAAAGCTAACACTCTCACTTCCTCATTCTATTTTTTCCCCTTCTTTTACACTTAATCTTCCCATCTCTTGCAGGTTTAAAATGTATTAGAATAAATAAAACAGTTATTTTAAAATGTAATAATATTCACAATATTATAGTTTTTACTGTATTTTTGCTCAAATAAATGCAGCCTTGGTGAGCATACGAGACTTCCTTCAAAAACCTTTTTAAAAATCTTACAGACGCCAAACTTTTAAACGGTAGTGTCGTACAAAAGTAAGACTAGTCACAGTGCTGTGCCGACCAGACTTGCCAACAGTCAGACGTCTGGCTTTGTGACGAGGGAAGGATCATCAGAGGCTGGTGGGCCTCTGAGATAATCCGAGTGTGTGTGTAAAACTGTAGAGAGGATGTGTGTGTGCTTTATTTGCTAAGGGAACACTGTGTGTACTCACCGCTCTGGCACTGTCCTCATATTCGATCTTGAGGTTGCTCATGGCTTTAATGATGGCCATGATGGACTGGATGGTGTTACTGTAGACCACCGCTCGATACTGCTTGCACTCTTCCTCTGAGTAGCCATCCTCATGGATAATCCTGCAGAACGGACACACAGATGATCAATCGATCAGTGTTGTATGGGATAGTTAGCCCTCTTTAAATTTTAATTTGTATGTTTTAATGTGCTTTATATATATATATATATATTAAAAAGTTTGGGGTCAGTAAAACATTTTTTTTAGAAAGAAATTAATATTTTCATTTAGCAATAGTGCATTAAATATCAAAATGACAGTAAAACCTTTTACATTGTTAAAAAAATATTTCAACTAAATACTGTTAAATACTTTCTATTATGAAAAACAATATTATAACATTATATTTATCTAATATAATATATAATATTTAAACAATATTATGATTTTACTGTTGCTGTTTTTTTCCTATTTGGATCAAATAAATGCAGACTTGGTGAGCATAAGGGACTTCTTTTAAAATCATTAAAAATATTACCAACCCCAAACTAAATAATAAATGAAAATATAAATCTAAATAAATATTAATGTTACATTTCACCAGCAAAAGCTAATATAAACAAACAAAAAATAAATAAATACAAATAAAACAGAGCACAGGTCAGGACAGCAGGGAGTCAGGATGGCACAAAAGATGGAGAGTTAAGAACATTAGGTTTTAAACCAAAGCCTGGCAGAAGTATCCAGATGTAATATAAAATGTATTAATATCTACAGGCTTTTGCAGTGGATGGAACTTAGCCACTGAATTGATTTGAAGTGCTGGTGGGAATTGTCTTGTGGTTCACAAAGAAATGTGCAGCATTTTGTCCAAGCAATAATAAAAGGACACATTTTCATTTATACTTTGTCTTAAATCTAATTTTGTTTAAAAAAATAAAAAATTGTGAGAAAATCAAATCGTGAAATCAGTATCGTGAATCGAATCGTGAGTTGAGTGAATCGTTACATCCCTATAAACAATGTCAAAATTGATCTGTGTATTAAGTCTTGCAGTATAAATGCAGACTACACAGTCTACACGGCTAATGTTTTCATGTATTATTTTATAATAATTATTATTAGCATTAATAATTCATAACTAATTTAATTTTGTATTTTTATTTTCATATAGTTAAATAAAAAGTTAAAAAGTTTTTGCTATGGTATCAAACTACCATAGAGAAACAAAAAAAAATTTGTTGGTATTGGTAATGACAACTGACACCAATATTGGCTTATATGTTTTCCAATTTAATTATTAAAGCAGTATAAAATTGATTCTGGACATCATTACGTTTTTACCAGGCAGCCCTCTGACACCCTTGATAAACAGCTCAGAAATGCTTCTGACTGGTTTTTGGTGGGCATGACCCTGATCTAGCTTAATTACACAGGGTTTTCCTAACACAGACTAGTTATTGAGATGACCCACTGACTTATTAGTTATCAGTTTTGCACATCCTTCATCAAATGCCTCATAAACGAGAACGAGAGACACTTGAGGAATGTCTCTAACATATCTCGCTCTCACTAATTAAATGTGATGGAGAGATGTTGTTAGCCTCTCTAACAGCACTTTACAGCTCTATTCCCAGAGCAGAGACACAATCATCCATCTCTCCCGTCACCCGTCTAATTAAACTGCTGCTGCACACTGAAAATAAACCGCCTGTGTTGGTTTAAAGGAGCCATATTCTTCACTTCATTCTCTGCTTTTTTTTAAGATGCTGTGACAAGTTGAAAGAAGTTTGACTTTTAATAACACATCTCAAGTCTCCTGCGTCCTACTTCCTTCCATTTAGTCAGCGTTAACCCTGTACATTCACTGTAAATCTGGTTTAACATCATGGATTCTGCTATACAGCGAGGATAAATTTGTGCTGATAGATATCAGAGTTTCTCCAGAGCCTCAGGTGGATCAGATGCGCTGAACATACTGTTGCCTTCAGGCTGTTCTCTTGAGATCCTAGCTAGAAAGCTAACACTCTCACTTCCTCATTCTATTTTTTCCCCTTCTTTTACACTTAATCTTCCCATCTCTTGCAGGTTTAAAATGTATTAGAATAAATAAAACAGTTATTTTAAAATGTAATAATATTCACAATATTATAGTTTTTACTGTATTTTTGCTCAAATAAATGCAGCCTTGGTGAGCATACGAGACTTCCTTCAAAAACCTTTTTAAAAATCTTACAGACGCCAAACTTTTAAACGGTAGTGTCGTACAAAAGTAAGACTAGTCACAGTGCTGTGCCGACCAGACTTGCCAACAGTCAGACGTCTGGCTTTGTGACGAGGGAAGGATCATCAGAGGCTGGTGGGCCTCTGAGATAATCCGAGTGTGTGTGTAAAACTGTAGAGAGGATGTGTGTGTGCTTTATTTGCTAAGGGAACACTGTGTGTACTCACCGCTCTGGCACTGTCCTCATATTCGATCTTGAGGTTGCTCATGGCTTTAATGATGGCCATGATGGACTGGATGGTGTTACTGTAGACCACCGCTCGATACTGCTTGCACTCTTCCTCTGAGTAGCCATCCTCATGGATAATCCTGCAGAACGGACACACAGATGATCAATCGATCAGTGTTGTATGGGATAGTTAGCCCTCTTTAAATTTTAATTTGTATGTTTTAATGTGCTTTATATATATATATATATATTAAAAAGTTTGGGGTCAGTAAAACATTTTTTTTAGAAAGAAATTAATATTTTCATTTAGCAATAGTGCATTAAATATCAAAATGACAGTAAAACCTTTTACATTGTTAAAAAAATATTTCAACTAAATACTGTTAAATACTTTCTATTATGAAAAACAATATTATAACATTATATTTATCTAATATAATATATAATATTTAAACAATATTATGATTTTACTGTTGCTGTTTTTTTCCTATTTGGATCAAATAAATGCAGACTTGGTGAGCATAAGGGACTTCTTTTAAAATCATTAAAAATATTACCAACCCCAAACTAAATAATAAATGAAAATATAAATCTAAATAAATATTAATGTTACAT
The DNA here is from genome assembly GCF_001515625.1 of Sinocyclocheilus rhinocerous. Taxonomy (NCBI): domain Eukaryota; kingdom Metazoa; phylum Chordata; class Actinopteri; order Cypriniformes; family Cyprinidae; genus Sinocyclocheilus; species Sinocyclocheilus rhinocerous. The sequence continues at coordinate 743,205 of NW_015655406.1, forward strand.
TTCACCAGCAAAAGCTAATATAAACAAACAAAAAATAAATAAATACAAATAAAACAGAGCACAGGTCAGGACAGCAGGGAGTCAGGATGGCACAAAAGATGGAGAGTTAAGAACATTAGGTTTTAAACCAAAGCCTGGCAGAAGTATCCAGATGTAATATAAAATGTATTAATATCTACAGGCTTTTGCAGTGGATGGAACTTAGCCACTGAATTGATTTGAAGTGCTGGTGGGAATTGTCTTGTGGATCTTGTCAGACTGCAAATCTATGGAGATTTTTTTTAATACAGTCAGCTCTGGCTCATGAGGATGGAGGAAACTCTCTATGAGGATAGAACCAGAGAGCCAGTTCACTCACTCAAATAGCATTTAAAACGCCTATAAGGGGAAAATACAGACAACTTTCTCCAATATAACGAAGCACAACTAAATTCTAGAGTAATTTTATAATAATTTAATTATTACAGAATGAATGCTGCGATTGTGCCCCAGATCAGAGTGTGCGTGTTGGGATGCATTCAGTGACGAGGAGGAGTACAAAATATTTTCCATCAGAGTGATTAGAGTGTAAAACTGCTTTGGGAAACAGAGGCGTAAGAAGAACAGCAGAGGTCAAGGTCAGATAAACAGTATTAACTGCTGCCAGGGGCCCGATTACACACACACTTGCACATCCACAGCTGTTTATGTGAGTGTGAGCAAGGAAGACGCATAGGTTACCTACCTAGACAGCATTTTTAGCCACCAGTGTTGCGTTTTTAACATTTATTCAATCGTATGATGCTTAAAAATGCTGTCTAGGTAGGTAACCTGCTTTGAGACGACCTCCATGTGTGAATAAATAAAACAGTTTCATGATTTATTAAGGTCTGAAATGTGTCGGAACGCAAATGAGTGCAATACAAGTACATGTTGCATTCTCAGAGCTGCCACAAGGGGTGCTATTGCAAGAATGAACATAAACTACTTATGTGATCATGTTATGGTGAAATAACCTTGCTGAGCATGTCAAACTAATTCATTAAAGCCAGCATAAAATGGAAATTTCTCATATAACTCGATCTTCCAGTGAAATGATGTTTTGGTGATGTATGCCAAACTTCTTCAAACCTTTTGTCCGCATAAACCTAGTCCCTGCCTTACAAATTGACCTCAAGCTCCAATTCAGATCTGCCTCCATCCAATCAACAACTGAAGGATTGAACTAAGACTCTGCACAGCATTTTTTTTTATTTTTAATAACCTATTTCAGTCAGATATACGTCACGATGTATAAGAAAAAAATCTGAAAAACAACATGTTCAAATTGACAACTGAATGGATTCATTGAAATGAATGATTCTAAACACTAATTAAGACTTGGAGCTCTGGGGTTTGTTTATGAGCATGTGCACTTTGAGTTCATTAACCATTGAAGGGGCAAAAAACTCCCAATGTGCCATATGAATTGATGTGTGTGTGTGTGTGTGTGAGAAAGCAAATTTTGTTTTTTAACATTTTTTCACTATAGAGTTGCAGCTGTTCCCTCTCATATCATCCAGAGAGAGTCTGAAAGAGAGAAGAGAAAACACTGTTCACTCACTTCATCTGTTTTACGATGGTGCTCTTCCCCGATTCTCCAGCACCTGTGACAGAAACACGAAGAAAACAAGGTTATAAAAACAACACACTCATGCACACACACTTCATCTTCAGACAGGAAAGCAAGCTCACAGTCTATGTTTTTTCCCTCCGTCTAGTCAGACTCTTAGTGCTAATGCCCACCCTGTAGCAGTGTGTGTGTGTGTGTGTAGCCTATACTTCCAGTAACTCAAGCTTTGCTGACTTAGCGGACGATCTTCAGCGTTCCATTCTCTCCCAGACCCGGTGTTTATCAAGTTTGGCCTTTAATGGAGATGTCTGCGTGCTTCACAAACAGGAAACGGAGCCTTATCAGAGTAATTTCCACAGGCCAGCAGGGGCACGCTACTCATTTGACATAACTCCCTCATTTGAACATTATATAAACACAAAACATAACGGCCATACACTAGAATCAACAAGCTCCCACAAGCACCTCCCACAACAAGCTCCCACAAGCACCTTCTAACATCTCAAAAACAAACATCTACGCGTCACAAAGACATATCTGATACGGACTGGCACATTTGCGCTCTGGAGAGCTTGTTTGTGTCACGTGACGTGCAGCTCTGAGATGTAGCGCTGCCCCCCCCGGCCCTCTTACACAACTCTAAACACACACAGATTACACTGCAAACCGAGCAGAAAACTGCCCTCACACTCGAAATGGTATTCGAAGATGCACAAAAAGAGGAAAGCCTAAAAAAAGATAAAGAAAAGTAAAGAAAGCCTCTGTGTGTGTCAAAAGCGGAGTTCAAAATCACAGTGTTAGCACACCTGTCAACGTGCTACACGCTCACACCCACTTACTCTACGTGAAGAGACGACTTCACACTTGAGCAGCTGCTGTCAACACCTAAAACATGCAAAATCAGATCTCCCACATCTTACGGACATGGCAGCCGTTCTGACTTCAGTCACGCATCAATTTGTGGCTTTCATTTGAGAGATTTTTCTACTGCACGTTTAGAAAGTTAGTGTTAAGGGCTGTTCAAACCAAGGATTGTAACTATAATAGGGCCTTATGAAATCTGTTTTTTTTCCCTCAAATTCCATTTTATTCTTTACCAAATTCTTTTTTATTTTTTATTTTTCTGGATTCCAATTTAATGGTTGAATTAAAATTTAATAATCAAAAAGCATTTCGAATTAATTGAATTAATAAAACTTTAACAATGTGATGATTTATGATTAATGATTATTCTAATGATTACTGTAATTGTAAAGATTTAATACAAACTTATGATCGAAAATAGTGGTTACCAAATGAAGGCATAAAACATTAACAAATTTTAAAACTTTTAAAATCTAATCAAATGAAAACTTTAACATTTCAGTTTATTGTTTGGCAAACAAAGTGCTGCACAACAGAGGTTTACAGTTCAAATTAAAACTGTGTGATGTGTTAAAATTGTATGATATTCTTTAAAAACAAGGTTTATTTTATTTCAGAATAATTGTATTATTACTACTACTACTTTGAGAAGTACACTCTTCTGTACAATAGTAATATATTACATAGGCCCTACTATAACAGTAACTATAACACGTATAATATAAAAGATGTTTTGAAGAATGTTGGTAACCTAACAGTTGCTGGTAGCCATTGACTTCCATACAATTTTTGTTTTCCATAGTATGGAAGTCATAAACAACTCAATCAAACTCCATCTGACTTTAAAAAGCTTGAGCATTTAAAAATGCTGACGACAAAACTGCAGTGCACGCTTACAGTTTAAACAATTAAATAAAACAATAAACAATTTTATCGTCTGTTGGTATGGACACTAATATAGTTATTGTTATACTTCGCAAACTTGTATTGTTCCCAATCCCTTAGAGGAGTTTACAGTTCAAATTAAAACTGTGTGATGTGTTAAAATTGTATGATATTCTTTAAAAACAAGGTTTATTTTATTTCAGAATAATTGTATTATTATTACTACTACTACTTTGAGAAGTACACTCTTCTGTACAATAGTAATATATTATATAGGCCCTACTATAACAGTAACTATAACACATATAATATAAAAGATGTTTTGAAGAATGTTGGTAACCTAACAGTTGCTGGTAGCCATTGACTTCCATACAATTTTTGTTTTCCATAGTATGGAAGTCATCAACAACTCAATCAAACTCCATCTGACTTTAAAGAGCTTGAGCATTTAAAAATGCTGACGACAAAACTGCAGTGCACGCTTACAGTTTAAACAATTAAATAAAACAATAAACAATTTTATCGTCTGTTGGTATGGACACTAATATAGTTATTGTTATACTTCGCAAACTTGTATTGTTCCCAATCCCTTAGAGGACAGACAAGAGACGGGACGGCCCGCATGGGAAAATGAATGCCTGTATGAGTCAACGTGTCTATTGTGTATTAGTGTTCACACTTCTAGCGATGTGCACCTGCAGGATGTGGCCGTGTATGTTTTAGTTGTTGTCTGTGAATAAAACATTGGGCATTGGCGGGATTTCCACAGAACGTGTTTTAAACCATAACAAAAGACAAAAGGTCGTCACATGAGCAGCAGTCAATTGAACAGTAGTTCTGGATGGAGTACCAGAAAAAACTCTCTTAAAGAATCTGAAAAGAGCTACACAGAAGCAAACTACATGTCTTTGATTTATCCAATTACAGTTTATAGATTGTTTGCAGGGCCTCAGAACTGAAATTTGTGAGCCATCTCCTACAAAACAAATTTTCAAAATTAACATTACCAGCGACTTCACTGGGACGGCAGTCGGTATCGGCATAAAATAAATAAATAAAAATAATAATAAAATTAAATAAATAACCAGGATTTGCATTTTTTTTTTGAGACGCAGGATAATAATTTTCATATGACATTATGGTGATTCCAATAAATGATATTGAAATTAGTTTTTCCTATATAAATACAAATAAAGCTAATGCACGATAAAAATTATTTTGAGATTTTATTGAACTATTAGGGCTCAGATGAAAATAAAGCTAATATAAAGCAAAAAGAGTGGAATTAAGATGCACAATCAATCAATAAATCAACAAATAGGCTAAATAAGTAAATACAAAAAAATTTATATATATTTTTTAAATTTCATGTTAACTTTGAACCCAGACAGACTCTAGGTACCTCAGATCTGAGGGCAGGCGTGGGTGTGTAAATGACAACATGGGCTACGCTAATGAGAGGTGCACCAATACAGTACAGCGATGTGCCAGTGAGCTCAGGTGTGCACTCCTGATCTGGGGCCGGTTTGTCTGGCTGAGGTTCACAGTTTTTGTGGTCATAATGGTCGGAGGCACACAGGTTCACAGTGGAGACGAGAATAATTTGGTTTTGTTGCTGCAGCTGCGACCCAGGTTACCACAGTACACATCTGTCTCTGTCCAATCTGCCGGTCTTATTTTCTAGCTTGGCCATCACTTAACCAGTTTTACGGTCTCTCAACTGCATTATGAAATAACAAGAAAGTAATTTACTTATTTAAAAGGCTGAGATCATGCGTGTGATCCATCTAATCACATTCAAACAGACTTAAGTTCTTGCTCTCGCTCTCTCACTTCATCCGTCCTCTGGGTTTTTGTATTCACTGCTCCAGCAGACAGACTTGGCCACAGCTCTCCACCGTTAGTGGTGCGGTTGGCTAAGCATTAGCTCCTTTTTCTGCTCAAATTCTAGGAATCTCCAGGCTTTCACAAGCAGAGCGTGATCTCTCTGACTGTTCACTTAATAAATTCATCTCCCTTTTCTTCTGCTCTAGTGTTCACAGGCTAGTCTAATAGCAATGCTGGACTAACATAACATAACAAAAAATTAAGATTAAATTATTACAAATGTGTTAGACCTATGGCGCAGTGCACATGATCAGGTGAAAAAATATTAAAATAAAATAAAAAATTAAATATAATCAGGGAGTCATGATCAAATTCAAAAACAGAGAACAAGCAAATTGGCATTTTAAATAGTTTTATAAGTATAACATATGGTTATAGGGTTAAAATGTATGAATGTGTCAGATTAAATTATTACAAATGTGTTAGACCTATGGCGCAGTGCACATGATCAGGTGAAAAAACATTAAAATAAAATAAAAAATTAAATATAATCAGGGAGTCATGATCAAATTCAAAAACAGAGAACAAGCAAATTGGCATTTTAAATAGTTTTATAAGTATAACATATGGTTATAGGGTTAAAATGTATGAATGTGTCAGAGCTGAGGCACAGCGTAGTCTAAGCATCCTCTAAAACAAAACACAAATGACTGTGTCCTGTTGGGCATAACTACAATCTTGAGAGCTGAAACAAAAGAACAAGCAATTTCCATTAGGATTCTCTGCACAGAGTGATGTTAAATAAACAATACGTCTTACTAAAATTAGTTGTGACCACATCTTGCAATTAATATTGTAGTGAACCATTTCATGGCAATGCAATTGTTAAAAAAAAGGAACAAGAAAAAGCAGCAATTTATGAATTATGCACTCTTTGACATAATACATACAACCACACACTTACAAACCGGATCCTTTAGATTAATGAAGCGAAGGTTTCATAAGTGCTGAACATCCCTGCAGTGCCTCTGGGGTCATTTGTAATATTATTTGCCTGCTAAAACCACCACTGTATAATGAATCAGCAATGACAGAGCTGTTGTGAAAACAGTCAAACACTTTTGGTACGGCTCGTCCAGATCAATGCACCGGCAGAGACCGCAGACTGATGATGCCCCATATTGTGATTGTTTTTATGCCCTCATTTATATCTAGTAAATGGATAAAACTGTCAGCCGTTTATTGGGCTGTCTAAAAAATTTATTTGTCTGCTTATTTATGGCTTTAATTTTCCCCCCAGTTTGGATTATCGCCCTCTGGTCAGATCGATAGGATTTAGAAATGTTGTTCTAAACACGAGTGAGACGAAAGTCCAAATGTGTCACACATTTGTTTGGTGGTTTCACAAGGTAATGCACACATTCGTAATACCTGAAACACCAACACACACCATCCCTCGGTGACGTAGTGAGAAGTTTGTGTGTTCAGTAAATAAGCTTTTATTGGTCTGTGGGCGAGACCTTGACAATACCTTGACAATAAACAGAGATTGTGCACGTCTACAGCTTGGTTGCACCTGCTGGTCAACTGTAACGCACACAAGCTCTGTTCAAAAACCTAGTGAGCAACTTAGAAGGCAGCTGCCTATGTAGGCAGAAAACAACAAAGACAGGATGCTAAAATAGTTCCTAAAAAGGGAATGAATCAGAACGCACTACACAGACAGCATCTTGAAATTAGAACAATTGATTTCAATAGATGTTAACATGTTGCTAAGCTAACAACATAATACTCTAAGAAGGATAAAAATGTATAGCACCCAAGTATCAGGTGAAATTATTACTGATTATATTGTTTTCAACTTTCTATTCATAAAATAATTCTAAAATGTATCATGGTTTCTAGAAAAAAAAATTAAGCAGCACAACTGTTTTCAACATTGATAAGTTTCTTTTGCAATCAAATCAGCATATTAGTATGATTTCTGAAGGATCATGTGACTGAAGACTAATAATAATAACAAGACCTATTAATAGTTAGTTCATATTAAAATAGAAATTTAATTTTTAATTGTAATAATATTTTGCAATATCACTATTTTAACTGCATTTTGACCAAAAAAAAAAGGAGACTTGGTTGACTTTCAAAAACACAAAAACCCAAACTTTTGAATGGTAGTGTATGTTCACATCACATGTATAAAAGTATTTTTTTCCCCCAGCAATTTTAATCTGCCTTGTTCCTTGTGGAACAGCCACCGCTTTGAGGGTGTGAATATGATGCCGTAAAATGCTATCTAGGTAGGTTTTGGAACAGCGCATGCAGTACAAAATGTTGAGGACAATACAAGGTTAGCAAAAGAAACAGGAAAGACAGATGCATCTAGAAACATCCTGAAAAGTTGAAACTATTCTTAACTTGACTCAGCATCTTAAAGCAACCCTCAAAAAACAGTATGAATTGCAAAGTGTTGTGCCAAGACATCTGTATGCATCCAAGAGGGATTTACAGTGCTAACAACGGTCTAACACCAAAAACACAAACTGTCTAAAGCGCTTTAAAAAAAAAAAAAAGTAAAATAAAACAGTTGAAATTAAAGTAAATTAAAAATGATATAAATTAAAATTACATTATTGTTGAACAACTAGTCAAACCACTTCTAGTTTACTATGAATGTGAAAAAGAAAAATAAGATAAAGAAATCTCTAAACTCAAGTGATGTGGTTAATCCAGAATAAGTAAGGCTTTCTGGAAACCACATTAGCATGCATCTAAATCACAGCTTCCACAACATCTCACACATGTGTATTAGTGGATGTGTGATGTAACACTTTGGGAAATGCAGAATAGAAACAAAAGACCCTTTCCTCATCCGACTCCTAAGATGCCAAAGAGTGTCACGTGGCCATTGTCCCAGAGTTCCCCAGTTTCCACCGAAGGAGGGAAATCCATGTCAGTCCCATCCACCTGGGGCCATCCTGCTCCCTATAGCCCTTATGGGGCTACAAATGGTCCGAGTGTGTGTGTGTGTGTGTGTGTGTGTGTGTGTGTGTGTGTGTGTGTGTGTGTGTGTGTGTGCGCGCGTGCGC
>NW_015655406.1:756411-759709 GCF_001515625.1 Sinocyclocheilus rhinocerous
GTGTGTGTGTGTGTGTGTGTGTGTGTGTGTGTGTGCGTGCGTGTATCCAAGGGGGTGGGAAGAGAAAAACAAAGAGGTCAGTGTGAGTGTGGCTCTGGGTGTGTGGACAGCAATGCCACTGTTTACCATCATTTAGGTCACAACATTTATAGCTGAACCAGCCTCACACTAGGGCTGTGCAAAAAATCAAATGCGATTTTCATGTGCATCTTGTCATCTTGTTCATAATCGGCAATGAATCGCCTGCGATTTTGAACGTGATTTTGCGTAGCTTGTCAGTGAACTACGGCTCTGTGTAGTAAATGCCGCTCCATCTGAAAGCACGTGCTGGAGATTTACTACTAATCACAGGAGTGCCTTTACTGACGAGATGCGCATGAAAATCGCATTTGATTTGCATAGCCCTACCTCACACACACACATACACCCAGTTAGAGCCTGTAACGCCCTGGGCCTCCATCAGCACAGCAAAAATCTTCATTCAAACAGAAGGGAAGCAGCAAACATGGAGAGAATATAATAGTGCTTACATGGGCCCACTGCAGTGTTAGGCTGAATATGATTGGCATCAAACAGAGGTGTTAACAGCCTCTAGTCCACAGTTGCGTCAATCATTTTGGCTCCTTTAAAAGTACAGCTCTGAAAGCTGGACAAAGTGCTGTGTCAGATTTTAGAAGCTCAGCAGAAGCAGCATTAATGAACTCCTAATCAGGCTGTTTTCATGAGACTGAGATAATCGCCATCGAGTTCTTCTATAATTTAGGGTGGTTTGTTCTTTGTTCCTAGCCTGCGGTCTGCCTTGGCTAGCTTGGGCTGCAGCCACCAGTCTGGTCTGGTCTGGTATGACAAGCTATTCAGATGGAGTGATGTTTAAATATTCCTATTGATTTTTCTACAGGATTTTATGTTGGCTGGCTTACTTCAGTTCTGTTTTCTGTTTGTCAGTATTACCTTACATGACCACTCTGTAGGAAGTGATGTCAAAACTACAGGAATGAAGAAAATATCATGAAAAAATGACAAGGTCACACTTGACTCCAAAACATATAATTTAATTTTAATAATTAGCAGAATTATTAAATTATAATTCTATTAATAATTTATAAATGTTACAATTCATATAATTTGTACAATTGTTTGATATTAAAGTAACGGGAATAAGATTTTTTTTTAATTCTTCATAAAAATGTGCTCAACAGTCACAGAAATGTCACAATACTAAAATAAAATTGTATATATACACATTACATTGTATATATATATATTTTAAATGCTACTGTTTTGGTGACCCAGATATGCACTGAAAAATTTGCTAGTAAATTTCACAATTAAAAAAAATTTTTTTTTACAAAAATAAAGAAAGAAAAGCAACACACTGAATTTAAGACCAAAAGATGGCATTGACCCTTTGCGGCAAGACGCTACAACTTTGGTGTTTTATCCTGTAACAGTTAAGGTTAGATGTGGGTGGAGAGGAAGCAGGTCCTAGATCAGGGAATAAGGGAACAAAGGGTCTAAGCAGAAAGCATTTCCTCCAAATCCCATAAGGACAGAGAGAAAGATATTGCCAATAGTTCCTCCTGGCTATAACACTTCCACGTCTGTGGTCAAACAGAGCCAGGATACAGGAGGTCAAAACATTGAGAACATTTCCCAAGGAAGAATATAATGTATTATAATACGATATAATACACTACGCCTCAATATCTCTGTGCTTTGAACGTTTCTATGCGGAGCGCTACACGCTGTGACTCAGTGTTGCTTCAAGTGCATCATTCTGCGCACGGGATGAGCATAAGCGATTTGTGCCACTCTGTATTGGAGCCTTTCGTATTATAATACTTTTGCACAATGAAAGATTGTTATCAGTCTTTCTTGTTGCCTCATTACTGTGCTGTACATTTAAAAGAAATGTCTTTTAATTTTATAGTATATATTTATGTATAAATATTTACTTGTTTTTCACTAATGTAATTTACAACAACACAGAGTAAAGTGTAACATTTTACCAGGTTCAGTCCTACACTTAGTTCACTTTTATTTGTTCCCCACTATATAATGTTTTTCAATAAATGTTTAGATTTTATAAAATTATTGTGCACTCATGATTTTTCTTGAGAAACTTTTGCTGCGGAATTATCCACTAACCTAGTTTATAATAGTATTTTTTTGTCAGATTATGATTATATATTTTTCATTTGTTATTTTTCTTTATAATGAAGTTGTCTATATTTAGTAGATTGTGTTGAACACAGAGTGATGATCAGGTCAACACACAGAGGTATAGAAATTCTAACACTAACACAAGAAATTATTTACAACTCGCTTACTAAAAATACAGCTGGCACTACTGGACATCATAGAGAAATAAAAGAGATGACGACCATTACATGTAAACACTGGCAAAAAGACAAGGCTGGCAAATGCAAGAGTGTTTGTTAAACACTCAAACAGATTCTGGTCTCTAGTCGGCTCATGTTCCTCCTTAACATGAAAGTCCATGAAAGTCTTTAATGAAAGGCCCATTTTATCATCCACAAGGTAAAAACTGTAGGTTTGATTGCTTAGAAAAGTAACCGCACACCTCTTCTCAACAATCCACATGATTTGAGGCATCATGTCCATAGCAAAACCAGTCCAGGATGAGTTAGCTGTTTGTTCAACACATATTTGTTAAGAATGCAGTAATAAAGCAGAATACAATAAATAAGAGAGAAATCAATAAGACCTCAGGCAGTGTCTAGCACGAGCAGTGAGGTAGGGCTACAAACAGAGGCCTCACACAGACTTCAAGAGACAACAGAGGAAAGAGTCTGCAATACCATGTGTGAGAGTTAAACAACAACCTTAGCTTCAATTAATTTAGGAGCATGATGGTCATTCTCATGACCTGTGACGATGTGTCCACTCCACACATGCACACATCACACGTGCCCTTGACAATCAATCAAAACAATGAAGGATAAAAATAAGTGAAAATTCAGATTATTCTCCAGCTACAACATCTGCATCTTCTGCCAGCTCATGAGATGTTTAATTAGAGAAGCGTAGTGTTATCTAATGACTCTAACAGGTCCATTGAGAGGCGTGTTGATGTAAATAAAGTGCTAGGTTAGAGGTTATGCACTGAGTAATATCTATTAAACACCTGCCTTCGGGGCCCTTGTGAATAAGAGAGAGTGAGTTTGTGTGTTTGGCTGGGCAAAGTATGACACTGGTCTCATTAATCTAGGCAGACAGCAGAAGGACACAGCATTGTGTGTGTGTGTGTGTGTGTGTGTGTGTGTGTGTGTGTGTG
>NW_015655406.1:761163-773474 GCF_001515625.1 Sinocyclocheilus rhinocerous
CTAGCCTGCGGTCTGCCTTGGCTAGCTTGGGCTGCAGCCACCAGTCTGGTCTGGTCTGGTATGACAAGCTATTCAGATGGAGTGATGTTTAAATATTCCTATTGATTTTTCTACAGGATTTTATGTTGGCTGGCTTACTTCAGTTCTGTTTTCTGTTTGTCAGTATTACCTTACATGACCACTCTGTAGGAAGTGATGTCAAAACTACAGGAATGAAGAAAATATCATGAAAAAATGACAAGGTCACACTTGACTCCAAAACATATAATTTAATTTTAATAATTAGCAGAATTATTAAATTATAATTCTATTAATAATTTATAAATGTTACAATTCATATAATTTGTACAATTGTTTGATATTAAAGTAACGGGAATAAGATTTTTTTTTAATTCTTCATAAAAATGTGCTCAACAGTCACAGAAATGTCACAATACTAAAATAAAATTGTATATATACACATTACATTGTATATATATATATTTTAAATGCTACTGTTTTGGTGACCCAGATATGCACTGAAAAATTTGCTAGTAAATTTCACAATTAAAAAAAAAAATAATAATAATAAAAATAAAGAAAGAAAAGCAACACACTGAATTTAAGACCAAAAGATGGCATTGACCCTTTGCGGCAAGACGCTACAACTTTGGTGTTTTATCCTGTAACAGTTAAGGTTAGATGTGGGTGGAGAGGAAGCAGGTCCTAGATCAGGGAATAAGGGAACAAAGGGTCTAAGCAGAAAGCATTTCCTCCAAATCCCATAAGGACAGAGAGAAAGATATTGCCAATAGTTCCTCCTGGCTATAACACTTCCACGTCTGTGGTCAAACAGAGCCAGGATACAGGAGGTCAAAACATTGAGAACATTTCCCAAGGAAGAATATAATGTATTATAATACGATATAATACACTACGCCTCAATATCTCTGTGCTTTGAACGTTTCTATGCGGAGCGCTACACGCTGTGACTCAGTGTTGCTTCAAGTGCATCATTCTGCGCACGGGATGAGCATAAGCGATTTGTGCCACTCTGTATTGGAGCCTTTCGTATTATAATACTTTTGCACAATGAAAGATTGTTATCAGTCTTTCTTGTTGCCTCATTACTGTGCTGTACATTTAAAAGAAATGTCTTTTAATTTTATAGTATATATTTATGTATAAATATTTACTTGTTTTTCACTAATGTAATTTACAACAACACAGAGTAAAGTGTAACATTTTACCAGGTTCAGTCCTACACTTAGTTCACTTTTATTTGTTCCCCACTATATAATGTTTTTCAATAAATGTTTAGATTTTATAAAATTATTGTGCACTCATGATTTTTCTTGAGAAACTTTTGCTGCGGAATTATCCACTAACCTAGTTTATAATAGTATTTTTTTGTCAGATTATGATTATATATTTTTCATTTGTTATTTTTCTTTATAATGAAGTTGTCTATATTTAGTAGATTGTGTTGAACACAGAGTGATGATCAGGTCAACACACAGAGGTATAGAAATTCTAACACTAACACAAGAAATTATTTACAACTCGCTTACTAAAAATACAGCTGGCACTACTGGACATCATAGAGAAATAAAAGAGATGACGACCATTACATGTAAACACTGGCAAAAAGACAAGGCTGGCAAATGCAAGAGTGTTTGTTAAACACTCAAACAGATTCTGGTCTCTAGTCGGCTCATGTTCCTCCTTAACATGAAAGTCCATGAAAGTCTTTAATGAAAGGCCCATTTTATCATCCACAAGGTAAAAACTGTAGGTTTGATTGCTTAGAAAAGTAACCGCACACCTCTTCTCAACAATCCACATGATTTGAGGCATCATGTCCATAGCAAAACCAGTCCAGGATGAGTTAGCTGTTTGTTCAACACATATTTGTTAAGAATGCAGTAATAAAGCAGAATACAATAAATAAGAGAGAAATCAATAAGACCTCAGGCAGTGTCTAGCACGAGCAGTGAGGTAGGGCTACAAACAGAGGCCTCACACAGACTTCAAGAGACAACAGAGGAAAGAGTCTGCAATACCATGTGTGAGAGTTAAACAACAACCTTAGCTTCAATTAATTTAGGAGCATGATGGTCATTCTCATGACCTGTGACGATGTGTCCACTCCACACATGCACACATCACACGTGCCCTTGACAATCAATCAAAACAATGAAGGATAAAAATAAGTGAAAATTCAGATTATTCTCCAGCTACAACATCTGCATCTTCTGCCAGCTCATGAGATGTTTAATTAGAGAAGCGTAGTGTTATCTAATGACTCTAACAGGTCCATTGAGAGGCGTGTTGATGTAAATAAAGTGCTAGGTTAGAGGTTATGCACTGAGTAATATCTATTAAACACCTGCCTTCGGGGCCCTTGTGAATAAGAGAGAGTGAGTTTGTGTGTTTGGCTGGGCAAAGTATGACACTGGTCTCATTAATCTAGGCAGACAGCAGAAGGACACAGCATTGTGTGTGTGTGTGTGTGTGTGTGTGTGTGTGTGTGTGTGTGTGTGTGTGTGTGTGTGCGTGCGTGCGTGTGAGAAAGTCTCAAAGCAAGCAAGCAGCAGCCCAGAGGCCTTGAAGTCTCCTGGCAGACGGCAGATCTCCCCTGAGCTCTCCAGTCTAACTCATCTAAAGAAACCCTCTCAACAAATACCAAAACACATCAAATGCATCAAAAAGTTTTACATAGCAGAGCAAAACTCACTGACAACGAGCCTAAATCACAAATGAACACACGTTGTTCTCATCCCACTTTTGGTACCTTTAGGCTCATGCACACATCCAAATCGTTCACAGGCCATTTCATGCTTATTGCACCAAAAAAGCAAGTGCTTCCTCAAAACTATTATATTTGGCATGTATTTGCCTAACCGACCTCAAACTTTCAAATATTATTATTATTTTTTTAAATAGTTTTCTTAATAGTCTATTCATACAAGCATTACAGAACATGTAGAATTTCAGCCGTGATGCATTCTATTTAATAATTATATTACAAAATAATGTTAATATTAATCAACATACATCCAGTGAAAATACCACAGTTACTATAGTTTATACTCTGATAATACAGAGTATTTTAAGTCTTATGTTGTGTTAGGGTTATAATCTATTTCAGATAAATCGACCGTCTGCTCCTCATAAAAGGCTGGCTACGTGACACTAGCCTCAGTTTGCGCCCTCATCCGCTTGGCAACTGTTTGTGGTGGTGATCGATACGTAAATGACAATAAAAGGTTGGAGACTGCATCCCGTGCACTGGCTGAGGGGTCAGACAGAGTTGCTGTTAATAGGTAAAATGTCAGATCTGGGCAGAAAGAACAACTTCAGGTCTGTTTGCGGAGTATGCAGATATCGGTTAGTAATTTCAAAAGCAATGCTCATAGTCATGTGACTTTTTAAAAGCAGTCCATCCTATTTTCATCAAGACTGAGCGTAGATAAACACGGATGTGTGGGGGGAGTCTAAGCGTTTGGCACAATCTCGTTGCAGATCTGACTAAACAAAAACCAGGCGATTGGTCAGTTTGAAAGCATGCCGGCATTTATTCAAGAGAGAGACAGAGAGAATGGTATGTGCACGGCCGATGTTTTAAGCATCTAAAAATCAATTAGCCATGTGAGCCTTTATCTGAGGTGACAGTTTCTTTCATCTGAGATTGTGCTGACGCACAGATCAAGAAGGCTGCTTTGATTAACTCCACAAACAGGAAATCCTCTTTAATTCCACAGCTGCAACAGGACAAACGAACAAAAGTGCGTGACTGTCCGGAGACAATTCAGTTATATACAATGAACTATATACACATATACAATAGGATAAACCAACTACAGACATAAACATACACAACCAGTCGCTCGTACGAGTCAAGAAAGGCATGAATGTGAAAAGACACTTAAGATGCTTCCTGGTGCTTAAGCTGCCATTGTTTTAGAGGAGGAAACTCGACATCCACTTCAGAACAGAAAGATGCTGAAATAAAGGTTAATCTGAAAACTTGCACAGCTGGATTTCCTTGTGTAGACAAGAGTACTCTGAATAGTGGAACTATACTAGCTACTAGCGGTATTGAATGTAATCGATACATTACAGCAAATAATTGCATAATACTTAATATGCATATGGCATGGGCAGATAAAAAATTTTTTAAATATTTATTTATATACAATACTAATAAATTCTTTAATTAACCTGAGCTTAAATTAAAATGAATAATTAATTAATTAAAAAGACGCATTATATTGATTCTCAAATTTACTCAAAAGTGAGTAAAAACTTTTTACATTTTTACAAAAAAAAATCTATTTCAAATGAATTCTATTCTTTTGAACTTTATTTATCTAAGGACCCTGAACAAAAATGTATCATGTTTTCCACAAACGTCTTATGCAGCACAACTGTATCAGCATGTTAGAATGATTTCTAAAGGATCATGTGACATGAAAGCTAGAGTAATGGCTGCATCATATTTTCATGACTCAGAAATATTAATATGTCATATTGTGGAATCCATGGAGATTCCCAGATTTTTGTACGTCATGGAACAGACACTGTACTCGCCTCAGTCTTGGACTGGGCCACCAGAGGCTCCAATAAAAGCACGAAGAATGCATTATGCATACCTCCATTAGCGAGCTGGCCTCCTGAACACACACAAATAAATTATGGATAATGTCGACAAAGCATAAGTAAGAAAAAAATAAATGTGAGAGAGCAGAAGAAGGAGAGAGTAAGAAAGACATGAGAAAAAGAGACTGCTTTTCATCCTGCTTAATACTGCTGGTACTGAGGGACAACCTTCTGTTTTCCCATTTGAACTGTACTTGTGTGTCTAAGGTTAGGCAAGAAGAATAAAGATACCATTTTTTTTCTGGATGCATCAGGCTTGACAGGCTTTCAGATTTAATCAGACTCAAATTACAATTAAATTATATAAATTACATGAAGAATTTCTGAAGAATTTTTTTTTTTGTGCGGTCTAGTTAGTTTACTACTTGACCATTGTGACCCATTCCTAATTACTGCAAGGTATTTTTTACAAGATACCAGGCTCCTGCAATAAGCACTTCTATAGATCATTACTGGATTGTCATTTCTTTGAGAATTCGATAACATGCTTTTATTAAATTCTAGCTTTTATTAGACAGCCACATTCGTGAAGTATCCAGCACTTTGAACTCTGACAGCCCTGTGTTTGATTCCTGCTCTAGGCACAGAGAAGAGCTTAATAAAGCCATGGCAATATCCCATGCCAGACAATGCATTACTAAAATATCATTATCGCTCAGCAGGGGGGCACAGATATGCCCTTCAACATAGAACATCAGACAGTTCAATCATTATCTTTCTTAAAAGTGGTTCAGCTCAAATATAGACAAACAATCAGAAAAAATGGTGAATTTATAAATAAAATCACCACAGACAGAGACACTTAAGCCAAGAGATGAGGAGATACAAGGACAATTCCACATTAAAAGTGTTGTGCGTCAGACTCCGCTATTGTGCCGTTTTGGTAGAGGCGTGGAAAAAAGCAACCGAAGCAGTGTGTTGACAGATGCCTGTTCAATGACAAATGCCTGTTCATTTGAGCAATGGACAGCACACACAAGCGTCGTGCTTGATAATTAATTCTGCCAGACAGGCCTTCTATCAAAGGAAGAAGTCTGTCTGGCGCTCCAGGTTGCCTTGAAGCCCAAAGGGAAGAAAGAGAAAGACTCCAGACAGCCACACACAAACAAACAAAAATCCCTTTAATGATCCGGATCAGAGCCAGTTTCATTCAAAAGTGTCATTCAACTGAAGCTGTCCCAAAGTCAAGCTGGTAGTTTTCGTCATATCAAACTATGCCTGACAAATGACCCCTGATCATCTTCCAGCAGCGGTGGAGGAGAAATTAGTCAACGTAGCCTCTAACCTTTGGACTGCTTTGATATCTATAAGCAAACACCAACTCAAAGTGCTACTTTACAGTATTTGCATAATTTTTGCCACGTGCACCATTGTGCTCGTATATATACTCGAAGTGCTCGCACTGAAAGCACCTCTCTCACACTCTTTATGTGATCAGTGAAATCTGACTGATCAGTGAAACAGAGCAGAGCAGATGCTTTCGGTTTACAATTGTACACTGCAAAAACAGATGTGGCAAAAAACAACACACATGGTTGTGTTGACAGCATTCTGACACATGTTGTGTAGGATTTTAACACACAATGTGTAATAAAAAAAAAAAAATTAAACTTAAAATATTAACGGCTATTTTTTGTCGGCCAATCACGTCGTGCCTCTTGTCTTTTTAAACTCCGGCGGATCCCGCTCTTTTCACTTTGGCTGGTCTGGAGGGGAATCACAATGCTGTCGGACTCACATCTATCCGTAAGTTACAGCAGATACTCTTAAAAATGCATAGTGCTACAAAAATCGACCATGGAAATAGTTAGCTACCAAACATGGTTAATTAGTTGGAACGACGGCGATGTGCACTGAGCAGTGTGCCGTTAGTGAAAAGTGTAAGCGAGGCAGAGCGCATAACTGGGAAAAAAAGAAGAGACGCTGAAACAGGAAAACATGACCAAACAAGTTGTCTAGCACACCAGATCATTTTATAAAACTGCATCAAATTTCTCCTCTCACATCTAAAATCAAGTGTAACTGCTCCAGAAATCGAGTTAGGACTGTAAATTGAGCTAAAACGCATTAAAGATTGCAATTTGTCCTGTAGCCAAAGTTAACCAAAGTTCATTCCTTCAGAGGCTTTTGTGCCTCTAAATATTAACAGTTTTCCTTCCGGAGGAAAAATACTTCCTCCACTTAAATTCCAGCTTGTTTAGTGACAGTATGGGAGCACACATTCAGACCCACCTGAGCAGCAGATATGCCAAGCTTTGTTTACCTTGCTGTGTCGCGGGAGTGCAGCAGGTGAGAGTAGTGAAAATACGGAATGAAGTTTAATTTATATGGACTCTGAATGAACTAAGTGGAGGCTGTAGCTAAAACGGGTAATGGAGTTTAATTTATTTGGGCATTCTTCAAGTGGAATGGATTTGACTGACGGCACTCTGAAAAGTGAACAGACATGTGCGCTGAATTAGAGACAGTAAAAGTGAGTGGGTCCAATATCATTGGTCTGAAAAAGTGGATGGGTCTCGTCTCACCCACATTCAACGGTTCCGACGCCCATGCGTGTGAAGCTTCATTTGTACACTACCCATGTTCATTTGTACACTACCCATGTCAGTCACTGTAGGCTATCAACCAACCCACTTTCTAGTTATCAGTATGAGCCACTGAAACATCCATATCAGTCAACCACAAGGCATTCTCTACAATTTTAGACACCCCTTTTTGCAATGCAACCATAAGCAATATAAAAACTCCAGCACCTGTTATCTGTCTCATATAATTAATTATTTATGCCTCAGGTTTAAACAGCCAGCTTAGTACTGAGTCTGACAGATGAGCTACGCATTACGTCCAGTTCTCAGTGATGCATTTGAAAACATTCTGCCCAAACAAGCCGGGCTAATGGCTCCTGCATCACATTGCAGATTGAAAAGCAAGGAGTTGGGAACAAGCCAGCCCTCTCTCAGGGGTCTATACTCGATGGGTACTGGGAATCAGGAGCTTTGAGAAGAAATGTTGGTATCTCGAATAGCATCAAGTGAACTTCTCAAAACAGCCTAATTTGCCACGTCCCCAGATGCACACGCATGTTTTCAGCCTACAGGAACAATATGTTGTGACAAACAAGCAAAGCCCAATCTGTCAATATTTCTTGATTGTTCCAGTCAAGTTTTAATTTCCTTGGCGAGAAAGGTAAATAGGTATTGATGCTTTGCAGGACTTACAGTTTTAGATCAGGGACAGATTCTCGGAAAGAAAACATGTCCGACCACTAGGGATGTAACGATTAACCGCGAGCCGGTTGAAAATCGATTCAAATATGTGACGATTCAAATCGGTTGAGATGCTAAACAAATCGCGATTCATTTAGGACCACAGGACTCATACAGGAAGTTTAGTCCCATTTGCATTGCCATGGTAACCTCTACCCAGCCAAATTCAGAATAAAACACACAGGAAATGTAAAGAGAGCAGTGGGAAAGAGGTGTGGTTAGAGTAAAAATATTTATACAAGAGCTAAAGGTCTCATGCCAGACCTACAGTGTTCATTTATTACTTGTGGCATTGTTAAAGCATAATTTAAATTTTTTAAATTTTGAATTATAGACTAAGCTTTGGCTCAGATGACATATCACATGGCATCTAATACACCATCTACCTTTCTAAAAGATTAAAAGAATAGATAAAAGGCTCATGATATTCAATCTGGCTTATAAATTATGACTAGACATAACCTGCCCTGCAGTGACAAGCCAACAGATAGACTTTATCTCCTGCCGGCTTTGTTCGGGCCGTGTTCAGAAGCCAAGAGCACTGACAGATCAGGATCATTATCCATCACATGACCCCTCAGGCCATGAAGGGAGTGCGATAAGACGCCCCTGAAGAACAGGTATATTAGTTCCATCTCGGATTAGGTCTGCTCTCGAGTAACATGATTTAGACTAGGGCTGTGAGATTAATCGAAATCGAATCGAAATCGCGATTTGAGACGTTGCGATTTCCTAATTGCAAAGCCTGCGATGTGGACGCGATATTACTCTGTTCCAGAGCATATGCATGACTGCCTGCCTTGAGTTGCAGTCTTACTTGCCCTGGGCAAGAGTGAGCGCACCTCCGTTCTCCCCAATCAGCACTGCTCTAGCCAACTGCGTAAACACCCACCATTAAAAAAAATAAGACGCACGCGCGCAACCTGTGTCGACTCGCGCCTGGCTCCGCGTTTAAAACGAATGTAAATTCAGTCTAACTGCTTGCTAATTTCACTTGGATGAAATGAAACATTCAGCACATTTTCCACTTGTTCTTAAAATCCCAAATACTTAAAATTAATAAATCAGCCTATGTAACATATGTAGTACTTTAATAATTGACTTAAGAAATACAGTTCTTTATTTATAAAAAATAAACAAATATTTTCTGTGAAATTCAGTAATTAAGTTAATTCTGTAAAAGTAGTTATACCATTATAATCTTGCCTGCTGAAAAAAAAAACAATAGTACCCCTCCCAAAACACAATAACAAATGTAATGGGTTTCAGGGTTATAATGGGAATTGTATTTTGGTTTTAATGTAAACTATAATGGTGTCTATTTGATGGATTCTATTGGTGGGATGTAATCTGGCAGATGGCAACCAATAGAACAACAGTAATTCCTATTGGAATAATGCCCAAAACAAAAAGGAATTTTGTAATGGTTTAATGGAAACTATAAGAATTTCTGTGATGGTTTCTATTGTTTTTTTCAGCAGGGTAATGATACCCATACTGTGCTGCACATTATTGACAATATTGAGCTGAAGCTTGACTTCGCAGATTTAAAATCGCAAATCAAATCGCAATCTCTGTCAAAAAAAAATCGCAATTTGATATTTTCCCCCAAATCGCACAGCCCTAATTTAGACCAGAGTGAGAGAACTACCAAGCTGCGTCTGGGGAGGAAGGAAAAAGAGAGATTTGAAAAGCTACAGATAGGAATAAAATTCTCTCAATTGTCCTGAGAGCCGAAGGTAGATGTGCAGCATCATATAGTCACTGTGGGGAAGAACTCAAATGTGCAGAGCATGCTGGGAAGATATATATATATAATAAAGCAACAAGGTAAAACTGATGGGTTTTCTTATCCAAATAAACTTCCATGTGTGGCTGAGCATGTCACGTACTATTTAGTACTGCATTTATACATTTAATTATCCAATCATCCAACAGTTTCAGGTGTTCTCTTACCTCCATGAGGGCCTCAGCTGATTAATTAAATAGCATAAAAGTACTTTTGTTTTGATGCAATAACAGCATAAAAAGA
Source organism: Sinocyclocheilus rhinocerous (assembly GCF_001515625.1). NCBI lineage: Eukaryota > Metazoa > Chordata > Actinopteri > Cypriniformes > Cyprinidae > Sinocyclocheilus > Sinocyclocheilus rhinocerous. The sequence continues at coordinate 771,103 of NW_015655406.1, forward strand.
ATGTCCAGTACTTAAAAGGGGGACACAGCTTTGCTTGTGCATTTTGCTGTTTGTGATTGTTGACACCTCTAACAACGTAGAGAAGGACCCTGGCACAGTAAATCACTACTATTAAACACATTACATGTTTTTCAAAATCACTATATTCTTTATAGCATTTTTTATAGAAGTCTACAACAGACTTTTTAAGCCAAAAATATATTTAGTGGCTCCTGCACCCTGATCTTAGAAGAGTTTTACTCACCAGAACCCTGTTTCTTACTGCTATTTAAAAAAGTGACATAACTGACCTCAGATCAGTAAGGGGAACGTGTTGCAGCACCTGCCGAATGGTTTGGTGGAGAGGCCTGACAGTACGCAAAAGGAATACGGAGCGATTTCCCCCTGCTGCACTAACAGGGATGGCATTGTCTGAGACAACCTTCCCCTGAACCTCACATGGCCCTCAACCCCACTACTGCTCGATTTTCTTTGCTCTTCTTTTGTTTATTCCGTTTCCTTTCGTGGAGTCTCCCTCTCTCTCAAATGCAGCTGACAACTGCCACAGTTTGGACGGTTGAGAAACAAGAGACATGGATGGAGAGAAAAATCACAACTGCACAGATGACTCTGTGAAATAACTATCAACTTAAGCAAAGGATACATTTCCAAAAACCAATCACAGTTGTACATTTGTTTGAGGAAACATAAGCTTATAGGTTAACCTATATCTCTTGCCATCTATCCATCATTCTTCACAAGTTCACTTCAGTCATGTTACAAAAATGTAAAACAAGACAAATTGCTACCAAACGCTGTTCAAAAGAACCACATCTGTAAATTATGTCACACATGGGCTATTAATTCTACAAAAATGTGTCCGGGAAGGACTGTTTGGTCTTGTTTCTTGTGCAGTAAAATAACAGCTTGCAAAAAAAGCTCAAAAAGGTTCAAACAACACTGCTTGAAGTCTGAAAGAGTTTCACCTCACTGAATGTGCAAACAGCTGGCTGCAGTCAACACTTGAGTGAATGGCGGTATTATTGTGAACTCCCTTTTTCACAGCACTCCATGTTTCGCACTTCAATTTTCTGTCTTTCTTCCTCTCTCTTTCACCCGCCTAAACGGGCCTGTTTGCTTTTGAAACAAACGTCACAGAGGTCTCATGGAAACAAACACTGCAGCTAGGCCTAGCTAGCCTAACAAAAATGGCATAAATCCCCAAAAAACTTGTTGTAGCATATATTGTGTTTAAAACATGGAATCCCAATGGTGACGTCCCATTTCCTTGAGAAAGATGCCCTGCATGTGAAATATAATATGCACAATGAGTCAAGATTACAGATAAGTTCTCAGGGTCTCACAGTCTTTGGCGGTTACTGCAGCGAACGATTGCTATCGATGTCCTCTTTAGTTGTGAAAACACAACTACATGCTTTAGTCTGAGGGCACAACAAACAGAGGGATGGATATGGTTATTTAACGCTAGTAAGGTAAATCTCTGACATGATATAAGTGTGATGGAGGACATCAAGCTTGTTGAGCAACAAACAAACTGAAGTGACTTTGCATTAAAGTACTTTGACATGGATTGATGAACATTCACACAGGAAGAGGATGGGGTGTGTTTCAACGTGCCAATCCGTGTGATGGAGCTGAAGGGAAGTTGAGGTTTTGAGTCAAAGAACAGACAAGGCGTCATCAATGCAAAAAATGCAGCTAAAATGATTGTGACTTGCAAAGAAGAGTCTTTTTTAGTGTTTTGTAAGGTTTTTTTGAGGGACAGTTAACCCTAAAATGAAAACTGCGTCATGTATTCACTCCCTTACTTTTCCAAATCAGTATTTTCTTCTGTGGAACACAAACAAATTACATGTTGAAGTATGATTTAACTCTTTTTTTTTTTTTTTTCCAAACAATTAAAGTCAATGGGGGCCAAAAATTGGACCAGTGTTGTTAATGTAATGTAAAACTTTTATACATAGTTTTTGTTAACTGAAATACAGCGGATATAAATAGATGAAAATCCTGAAATTACAGAAATTCTGCCTTCGCAACTAAGTGAAATAAGTTTGAAATAAGTTCAAGTACTAAAATTACAAAAACTTTGCATATTTCTGTATTCTACATTCTACTTTCTATATTTTTATTTAAAAAAAAGAATTAAAATAAAGCACACCACAAAATTACTAAAATTTAAAACTAAAACTGAAAATATAAAAACAAAAGCCATTTCAAATATGAAAAATACTATAGTGCATTGACTTTCATTGCATGGACCAAAAAAATAAAAATAATATATATATACATACATATATATATATACATATATATACATACATATATATATATACATATATATACATACATATATATATACATATATATACATA
>NW_015655406.1:773710-783109 GCF_001515625.1 Sinocyclocheilus rhinocerous
TACACATATATATACACATATATATACACACATATATATATATATATATATATTACAATATATCTTTTTCCGAAACAAGAGTGAGTAAATGACAATTTTCCTTTTGTGTGAATTTTCCCTTTTAAGAAACAAGATGACAAGACGACCTGTGCTGCTGCAACTGAAAAATATTTAAAGAGGAAGACGAATTTCAAATTTAAGGAAGAGAAGAAAGGGAAGGGGGCAATATGCAAATTCTCCTACTTACAGACTTCAAAAACTTCTCTGGCCGAGTCAACAGGAAATTGGCATCAATGACAAAAGACTCCTTTGCATTGTCTTCTTTCCTCATAAGGGTCAGCTACAGACATTGATAATCTTTACAGAGTCACACACTGTGACCAGCAAAGCGCTTTTAAATGCCACCCACTCTGTCTTCACACAGCTCTCCTCAACAACTCACACATTTATTAATTAATTTGGACGAAACTAACAAGCTCAATGAAGGGAAGGCAATTTCCAGAATTCCCTGTAGTAAATAAATCAGGTGGAAAACAGAAGATGCACAAAACAAAAACAACAGTGACATTTACATCTTTAATTGCATCTGAGAGACATCACTTCGACCCGAGCCTACTGAAGTGTAAAATCATGTCACAGCACATCAGCAATAAATGTTTCTGCAGAAGTGTTTAGACGAGTATAGAGAATTAAAAACAAGGTTCTTGCAAGCTAAACAAAACAAAATGGTGCAAAAAAAAAAAAAAAAAAAAAGGGGGGGGGAAATATGCCCCTCAAAACCACTAGATGGTTAATTTTTTTAAAAAACTTTCTATGTACGTTACCAGTTCAATGCCGTGCTCTTTTTGTGGCCATCTTTCTCCATTCTGTCCAAATGACTTTCCAAATCCCGAGTCTTCCTAAAACATTGCCAAACTAAAGCACTTCCTGTCAACAAGTGCAACACTAATTTATACAGAGCCAAAACTCCAGTCTTACACATTCCATCACTGCTTTTCAGGGTGAAGGATGGTGTCACAACTTTGCAATATTGTTCCTCAAAAATCGAAGTGAGATTCTGGTAGTTTTTCCATTAGGCTACAGTGTTTGTTCGGTGTTAAAAGTTTTTGGAGGGCTGCAGAGTCTTATTATATAATAAACTACAATGTGTTTGAAAGGTAGAAGACAAACCTCCTAGCTAAAAGAAGGAACTATCTACCCAGTGTTAGCCAACAGAGTTCTCTTAAAGGACAGGGGAAAATGCTGCGCATGTGGTTTGGTGTCTGTTATTCATTCATCATAGTTGGTGCTTGTAGAGAGCTATTTGTTTGGGATCACTGCTAGGGTGAAACCGTGTCACTATCCAAACATACTTCCTGCCTCACAGGAAGCTAGCGTGAGGGTTCCGCCCCAACCCTTCCTGTTCTGGATGCCAGCTAGCATAGCACAGAATATCCGCCCAACATTAGTGTTTCCACAGCACTGTAACACAGATAACGCTAAAGACGGTCACCTCCGCACCCTATTGTACCTCACTGCAACACAAGTTGGCGTTTTAAGCACCCCTGACTCAACAGTAAACTTGAGCATGGGTCATGGCTGACTTCTCTTCTTTTGCAGAATACAAATCGAACCACATCTGTCAGTCGGCTTTTGGCAAACTCACTTCAGAGAAGCGATTGCCTCAGGCACAGTGTGAAAAAAAAAAAAAAAAAAATGGGGAAAAAAAAAAAAAAAAAAAAAAAGGTGGGAGGAAATATGCCTCTCAAAACCACTAGATGGTTAATTTTTTTAACAAACTTTCTATGTACGTTACCAGTTCAATGCCGTGCTCTTTTTGTGGCCATCTTTCTCCATTCTGTCCAAATGACTTTCCAAATCCCGAGTCTTCCTAAAACATTGCCAAACTAAAGCACTTCCTGTCAACAAGTGCAACACTAATTTATACAGAGCCAAAACTCCAGTCTTACACATTCCATCACTGCTTTTCAGGGTGAAGGATGGTGTCACAACTTTGCAATATTGTTCCTCAAAAATCGAAGTGAGATTCTGGTAGTTTTTCCATTAGGCTACAGTGTTTGTTTGGTGTTAAAAGTTTTTGGAGGGCTGCAGAGTCTTATTATATAATAAACTACAATGTGTTTGAAAGGTAGAAGACAAACCTCCTAGCTAAAAGAAGGAACTATCTACCCAGTGTTAGCCAACAGAGTTCTCTTAAAGGACAGGGGAAAATGCTGCGCATGTGGTTTGGTGTCTGTTATTCATTCATCATAGTTGGTGCTTGTAGAGAGCTATTTGTTTGGGATCACTGCTAGGGTGAAACCGTGTCACTATCCAAACATACTTCCTGCCTCACAGGAAGCTAGCGTGAGGGTTCCGCCCCAACCCTTCCTGTTCTGGATGCCAGCTAGCATAGCACAGAATATCCGCCCAACATTAGTGTTTCCACAGCACTGTAACACAGATAACGCTAAAGACGGTCACCTCCGCACCCTATTGTACCTCACTGCAACACAAGTTGGCGTTTTAAGCACCCCTGACTCAACAGTAAACTTGAGCATGGGTCATGGCTGACTTCTCTTCTTTTGCAGAATACAAATCGAACCACATCTGTCAGTCGGCTTTTGGCAAACTCACTTCAGAGAAGCGATTGCCTCAGGCACAGTGCCATGACAAATGTAGATGGTCACCTTTACTCAACTTCAAGCAAAAAACTGAGCAATCTGAGAACGCCTGACTGAAGGACGAAGAGTGAAGAGGACGAAGAGAAACCGACATCTGACTTTCCATTGTTTCAAGGAGTTTGAGGCAAGGCGCCTGGTTTTCTGTAATTCATATAAACAAGGCAATGCTGAAAATAAAACATTCTCCTCAGCTCTTCGCTCCAAGAATGCTCAAAACACTACAGGCAAATACACATTTGTATTGCTTTGTCACAGACTTTCTTGCAACAGGACTTTTAAGAAAGTGAGTATGTTGCATACAAACAAGCTTCATGATCGTTGCACTTGGGACATTTAAAAAAACGTTAACAGAATCTCTACTAGAACTACTTAAAATAATTATCTTAATTATATAATTATTTTTTAATTAATAAACTGATAATTAATTCCTTCACTTTATTTTTAAGAGGCACTCCTAGTCTTCTATATTGAGGATGTATGTGTGTAACAATACAAAAACTGCATCAAAATGAGCAAAAAGTGGCAGGAAATATGATTATGCCACTATCTCTGTGACCCAAGGGACAGAAAAACCGACGAAAAGAGAATTCAATTGCTCTACAGCTTCACATTAACATCCTGAAGAATTCACGGTTTAAATTATAGAAGATTATGACTTCGCCGACTGATGCTTTAAAAAAATCTAAGCCCTGCTTTCTCAATCAGAGGCATGTTTTATTAGCATAAGCAACCTTGTTTAAGTTTTCAGCTGCTAATTAATTTCATTTAATGGAAGTTCTGCGCCGACAGGCCCTTCAAGGCGTCTTTCCTGTAGCCGTATCCATGGTTACAAAAGCTAAGGCAGGGAAAACTCATTTTAGGAGGGAGTATGTGGGTTTGAGGTGTGAGTCTATGTGTGTGTGTGGCGGATTGAAATTCCAAGCTTCAAAGGGAAAGACTTAAAGGAGCTTAAAGGGAAAAAGAACACCACTAACCTCTGAGTCGTTGAGGGTGGCAAAGTTGTACAAGGGTATCAACTTAATACAGGGACAACCATGACAAATATGTATACAAGGAAGCAGAGTAGTAAGCAACCACCCGAATTGCCTTTTTCAAAACATCGCCCGGTCATTTTTTCAGCAACTTTGGCTGGGTTTTCTCATTGGGATTTTAATAATGTCTTGGTTAAAGACTTGACATGAATCAAACAAATCCGCTACGAAGTGAGTAACACTACAAGCTTTGATGTGAAGCAAAAAAGTATTTGAAAATTGGACAAAAAGACAAAGGTGCAAGACTGTGTTCTAAACAGCTCTAATGAGAGAAAGAACTACAATCCCATGAAGCATTGCAAATAACAATCGAACTAAAAACAACAGATAAATATAAAATTACTGATTTAAAGATGTTAATTATATATACACAGAAACAATATATTTTACTTTTTTTTGCAAAATATGCACACAAATATTTAAGTAATTTAAGAGCGCTAAGATCTTTAGGTGGGATTTGCTTGTTGCAATTTTGTGATTAGTAAAGATTTCTCTGCAGAATAATGGGTAAAATTGTTTTTCTGCCAAGAATTCTGAAATTAAACATGATTATTTAAATATATACAAAAAGCGAAATAATGCAAACTAATGGCTTTAAAAAAAAAAAGCATGTACCATTGATTAACAACCCACAGTAGGTCTGTCTTTAAAAGTTTGTTATCGTTAAAAATCAATAACTCTATGGAGGAAAAACAAAGGGATGTTTACTTCCAGAACCCAACTGATGCACTCTATTATAGTGACAGCGAGCTTTAATCTGATTTGTTGATTGTCGTTTATGAAATATATGCAACTGACATGCACGAGTATGTGTGAGAAAATGAATGGAGCACTGGGTCAGTGTCTCATGTGCACGTAGTTAGAACGACACTTTAACCTTGAATAGCTCAGGTTTCCAGCGCTCGTGCCGACTATAAAATGGGTCTTTTATTCCAGACAGCCTCGACAAGCTTTCCCTCTGGAACATACACAGGTCAACTCTTACGTGCTTTGTGTAATCACATGGTTTTCTTGCCCTTGCTCACTGTTTCCTGCATTTCTTTCTTGTTTAAAGAACCTTTGCACTAAAGGCTTGGGATTCAATGGATGCAAGATCGTGAAGAAATAAACATTTTTTTTTATAGTGGTGGATTTCATTAAAGGGACAGTACACCCCAAAATTAAAAGCTCTCAACACCCTCATGTCATTTCTAACTTGTATTGCTTTATTACTACAGCAGAACACAACAAAACTGATACTTTCTGTGATAAGTTTCACTTACTGTAAAGAATGCATGCAACCTTATAATTGTGGCTCACTAACATCAGGAAACATGAGACGTTATTTGTCACCTGTTGCAAAACACTGAATCACAGCTTTTAGAAAACCCACATAAGTATATACGTTTTTATATCCTATCTTTTTCCCGTCTCACCACTTTCTTCTCTCTCTTATGCACTTCTCATTGCCCTAGAGCACTCACAATCAGGTAGCTGTGTATCCTGCCATTATTGATCTCCGTGTCCCATCTCCTGCTACTGGAGTGGTGTGAAACACAGCTGCCCCAAGCTAATGATTAGCCCAGCGGTGGAGGAACACCCCTGACACAAACTGTTCAAAGGTACAGCAGCACTATTAATAAGAAAACCTTCATGAACAATGTCATAAATTAACAGTCATCAGATCACATTCACTAGAACTGAAAAGCGTAAAACAACATCAAAATGTTAAGGTTGAGAAGTCACAGTGAATTTGAGATGATAGTAAAGTCTCAGACAACTTAAGGGGAAAGCTCTCCGTTGAATTACCTTTCACTCACTTTCTCTCTCATTATGTGGGAGGGCTGCAGCCGTACTCCTCTCTCTCTGAGGGTTTTCACAGTCTGCTCACGTTATGCTGCCCCACAAAGAGTCTTTCTGTGGCAGGGCACAAAACTACAGGCCTGCGGAGTACGACATAATTACAAATCACAAAGTCCTCAGTACTGCGGGCCAGCCCCAGCTGCATTCTGCACCCTTTCCAACCCCAAACACACTCTCTCTTCCATTCCTCTCTCGACTGGCTGAAATCCCTCCTATTTTCTCTTTTATGAAAAACTTTCTCCTCCCAGTAAAAACCAGGTCTCAATAACTTTATAAATCATGCATAAAGAACTTCATGGATCAGTTAGGCCAAACGCACACCACACGTTTTAATGCCAATCTCAAACCAATCTCTGACATTAAACATACTTAACCCTCTAAGCGCCAAAGTCGCAAAATTGTGACAAGACGTCATACTTAATAAAATAGACTGTAGTTCCTAATATGGTGTAATATCTCATTTGTATTCCCTACCACTAGATGGCAGACATGTAGTACTTCGATTCTAGACCAAAATTACGTCATGTTCCTATTCAAAGTGTTCAAGGAAATAGCAGAGCAAGTGAGCTATCGTGTCATTGATGCGTGCATTTTGTGTGTGTGTGTGTGCAGCACAGAAAACAGCGAGCGAGTGCAGAAGTGAGTTATATTTCGTCTTCTTAGTTGAATCTTTTGAAATCACAATAAAAGCGCATACAGAAATCGAGAAGCAGAATCGAAATGTAATGTTATACCTTATGCATCTGATCTGATTTCCGAAATTGGAATAGCTTTTCGATGCCCAACCCTCCTACTAAATTATTTCATTCTTGCATGCAAGAAGACCTGTATGGTGACTATGGGGCTATGTAAAATATTTTTTAAAACTTACTGGGTTTATCATTTGTCATTTTTTTCCGATAATGTCGATAATCGTCTGTTACCTGACTGTTGACATCGACATCGCGATACTTACGTGACATCGTCGATATACGATAATATCGTCATATGGCCCAGCCCTACTGCCAGCTTTTATGAAAGGCTTCCTGAAGCTCATCTAATCCTCCTGCAGAATGGATCTACATGTGCGTAGGGCTGGACAATAATTCAATATCAATATGTATCGCGATATTATTTTTTTCAATAACGGTGATATGATTTTTAAACACATTTCCGATACGTGCAAGGCGAGAGAGTTCACAAAGCACAAACAAGTGATCATTTCGATCATCACTGCAGATCAAAATAGAATAGGCCTATACCCTAAATAAGGATAAATTATATTGGAACGCATCTCCAAAATAATCGCATGCACAGATGCACGTTGCCTTTACAGTAGTCAGCGTCGAACAACAGGCAAATGTTTGCCTACATCTTGTGAACAATCTGCCAGGCTGTTTTGAACAAATGTGCATAAACTACATACTTAATTCTTCATAAATGAAAAGAACATATTTAGATATGACTTTACTGTTAAGTGCCATTGTCTCTCCTTAAACTCTGCAGTGTATAGGCTATGTGGCCGTTAGTCCTTTACAGAAGCATTAAAAATAAATCTTAAAAATAAAATGATATAGGCTACAGAAAGCGAGCAACGAGTGCTCCCAAGCTGTCATTCACTTCAGCTGCAGCGCCAATGGCTATAATGCGCACCGCTGCAAATCGAATGTTGAGGCTCCGCCATTATTATTGAATTTCATTAGTCACACTTATTTATACGCGTTTGTTACCGGGAAAGTGAGCAAGAGACGACAGTTACAGTATCATGATTATGGTTAAATAAGATGAAAGACATAGGCTATAATATAAAGAAATTAGCTACATTTATTTTCAAATTAAATATCACAACACACATTTATCATTCAGTCTAGTGCGTTTTACATATAATGTAAGCGCAACTTGTGTAGATTTAAAAAGGCATGACTGCTTAATTTTGGTGTGTATTTGTATACTTTTACCAAAACTGAAACTAAACTATATAAAAAGTAAATAGAAATGTGTTCACAAAATAAAAAACTAAACTAAAACTAACTAAATTATTAATGAAACTAATAAAAACGAAACTAAATTTTACTGCAAATTTGAAAATGATATTAAAATAAAATGAATTTAAAAATGCTAAACTATAATAACCTTGGTCTCCAGCAACATTTCCAGTTTTTGTTATTGTTCGATTTTTTTGTTTTCTGCAGCGACCAAACAGTGGAGTACATTTTTTTTCAGGATTCTTTGATTAATAGAAAGATCCAAAGATCAGCATTTATCTGAAATAAAAAGCTTTTGTAACATTATACACTATTCCATTCAGTATAATTTTTATACATTTTTTGGGAAAGAAATTATAGAAATTAATAATTGTATTTAGTAAGGATGCGTAAAATTGATCAAAAGTGATGATAAAGGCATTTATAATGTTACAAGAGATTTCTATTTCAGATAAATAGTGTTCATATCGATATCGGAATTATATCGTATCGACCGAAATTAAGAAATATATCGTGATATAAATTTTGGCCATATCGTCCAGCCCTACATGTGCGGTACGTCAGCAGAGCTCCATCACAAAGCCAAGGGTGATAATCAAAGTTATAATTACAGATGTGTCAGAAACGACCCTAATCTTGGTATACTATCATTAACACGCTCACACACTTTGATTTTGTGTGTGTGTTGAGATACGAGAAGCATGATGGAAGTGAAAAGTTTTGCACATGCACAAAAAGACTACACATGACAGTCTGGTAATAAACATACAAGCACTTCCTTTTCTTGTCTGCTTGCAAAACAATCTATACTATAGCATACAGATCATCATCATATTTGACCAAGCAACACTGTAACAGTAACAGCCAATGTAACAGCAAGTCATCTAAATAAGCTCAAACTCAATTTTTTTTTTAAAATGCAGTTAGTCGTTTCCAAGAGATGCCGTAGTGGACCAAAAGTGAAGCAAGCCACGCGAGACAAATTGAAACTGATACCGCAGTTTCACTCTCATTTGCAGACACGCCAAGTCTCTCTACAGCATTTGGCCAAATTTCAAGTGCAATTGCATGGTAAACCATGACATTTGCATCACAAGTTTTATTACATTGTGAAGTAGTTGCCAATAAGTAGCTCTATTAGATAAACATTATCTCACTGTAAAGTGCAGACAGAATAATCTGAACAGTATGACAGTCTAAATATGATTTTGACTTCTGGTTTATTGCACAGCTTACCACTTTCTGTGCAATGCTGAAATAAAATGTATTGGCTCTGACTGTAAAGCCTGATTTTAAGACTGAGAATGCTTAAGTTTGATACAACTCACTTTAGGAGTTTTTAAGGACCCGCAGGAGATCTGCATTATGGTAGCATACATAGTAATGCATTTCTATTAATAGCCCCGGGACGTCGGGCTAGCGATTTTGCGAGCCCTGCACTGGATGCGGCGCGGCACGACATATCCCCAACAGTAAACTGATGCCGCGTTCTCTTTATGACGTAATGACACAAAGTTCAAATGATTGGCAATGGTCGCTTTGTCACGTCCAGTGTAGACAGACTTTGACAGACAAAACGCGTGGGAAAACGCCAGTCGCGCCGCTTTCTCCTTCTTTCTAAAGCGCTCGGGAGCTTGCACTTTCGTGGCATCTGCCGTTGCTAAGCAACCGTTACCTGCGCTCTCCGCGACGACGCGGAAGTTTCAACAAAGGATTAATGGATTTCCAGCACTGAAAATCCCTTGCAGTAGCTCTGCTACTAAATTTATTTACAATGGGTATCTCTGTACAGCTGTCGCGTCCGGTGTAGACACCGTGTCTGTGTGTGAGCAAAGAAAACAATCAGTATAAATATAACGATCAGTAGCCTATACTAAACATCGCACATCCTGCGATGTG
>NW_015655406.1:785442-791788 GCF_001515625.1 Sinocyclocheilus rhinocerous
TGGATGCGGCGCGGCACGACAAATCCCCGACAGTAAACTGATGCCGCGTTCTATTTATGACGAACGACACAAAGTTCAAATGTTTGGCAACGGTCGCTTTGTCACGTCCAGTGTAGACAGACTTTGACAGACAAAACGCGTGGGAAAACGCCAGTCGCGCCGCTTTCTCCTTCTTTCTAAAGCGCTCGGGAGCTTGCACTTTCGTGGCATCTGCCGTTGCTAAGCAACCGTTACCTGCGCTCTCCGCGACGACGCGGAAGTTTCAACAAAGGATTAATGGATTTCCAGCACTGAAAATCCCTTGCAGTAGCTCTGCTACTAAATTTATTTACAATGGGTATCTCTGTACAGCTGTCGCGTCCGGTGTAGACACCGTGTCTGTGTGTGAGCAAAGAAAACAATCAGTATAAATATAACGATCAGTAGCCTATACTAAACATCGCACATCCTGCGATGTGACTATCGCGGATGCGCACATCGCAATATCGATGCTGAAACGATATATCGTGCAGCCCTAGTATGAATGTTAAATGAACCAGGACTAAATGTTTCATTTACTTTTTCGGTTCGGATCAAAAGAACCAATACAACCGAACTACAAGTGTAAACACTCCCAGAAACAGAACAATACACCAGTAGTGCACTCCTAAACTGACATCTGAATCTAATTAAATGGCAAGTTACAAAGTTATGGTCTGTACGCTGGTCATATCTAAATGGTAAGTGCATGTTCAGAAACGTCAGTTTCTGACTTAAGTGATACTTTTTGAGGTGGATTCTCCATAATGGCTAAAAAATTTGCTTTTTTTTTTACTCTATTTGCCCCTGAATGAGTGAAAAAACGTTCAACAGGATGGGCGTGTTAGCTTCCTGTACCAAATGAACAAAGGGATAGCACCAACCTCAGTCTCAGCACTGGCTGAGACAAGCTAAAAGAGGAAGTGGTTTGGGGGAACAGGAAATGACATCATTCCAGAACACCAGCTTTTGAGACAGCAAACAGCTTCTTTGGTTGAGAACACCATAAAGACTCTATATATGGCTGCTGGTTTTGTGCGTCCTCCAGGGATCGGAGTAGATATAACAAATATTTGCCATGTCACTAAAAATAACAAATTTGGAGGCCCAGGTTACTGTTAGTGGCCATTATGTGGCCGTATACAAGCTCCAGACTCTCCATGATAATTAAAATAAATGCGACTTGAACAGCTGAATTGACCAAATGAGGGGAAAAGGGCCAAGCGAGAGGCACAAGCACAAGTTGTGCCTGTTGAGCAGCCATTAAATCAAAACTGAAAGGAAGACATTATACCAATTAGGGCTGAACATCAGCTATGGGGACAGGACTGAACGTGTAAAAGAAATCAGGCACAGCATGACCAATGCTAAAACATGAACACAGGAGACCACGAAATAAATCTAAAGTAGGGATGTGCAAAACTACATGTTTTCATAATCAACTAGCTGGTGGGTGTTATTATGCTGGTCATATTCATAAACACAGATTAGTCATGCTTTTAGGGAGTGTTCACATAAGACATGTTCAGTCATTCAAAAACAGTTGGAAGGAGATTGACAGAATAAGACAAAAAAAAAAAAAAAAGTAGGGATGCCACGAAATTCTGGGCCGAAACTGAAAATTCTGGATGCACTTGGCTGAAAACCAAATAATTATTTATTATTTTATTAAATAATATAAAATAATTCTGTAAGATTTTTTTAATTTAGCTAAATGTTAATGATACTGAATTTTAAAAAAAATACAAGCCAATAAAATAACCACACTTTTAAAGAAAGTAAAGCAATAAAATTGGATAGAAAATATATTAATATTAAATATGAATATATTTTTTTTTTTCAGTTCTGTGCAACAGAATCAGATTTAACTGAATTTTTTTTTTTAATTATCCAAATAATGTATAGTCCTACAAAGCTATTATTAAATCAGAGCATGTGAGCAGAGCATAGCGTCACGAGAGGGTAGCGTCATTTCACCAGCGTAAAAAAAGTAGATAAACTAATCATCCTCACTAATCTCAACCAGCCGACCATTCAATCAAGAGAGTATGCTAATGCAGGAACGAGCAAGAGCTTTCATTTAAGTGTTTTCCCTAATGAACATCTTGCTTTTGTGCTTTGCTCTGTAAGCACAGACGGAAAGATTAGTGGGCCAGTGCAGGCGTGCAATAGGCTAAAAAGGAAATGGGAGTTTTAGCGCTTTTCATTTTCACTCCCTCCACCCTGCACCCCTGAGACTGAGCTGGCTGATCTTTCTTCTCCCAAGCTACTGGCACCATCTCTTCATGCCCCACAGTCTCGAGAACAAAGACCTGCCAGTGCTGCATCACCTCGCTGTCTCACTCTCTTGTTAACTGTCAAGGAGAGAGTCTAGTTTAACAAGAGAGTCTGTGGCTAAAAATGGATCGGCTCGGAATCGGAAAGAAGTGAGACTGAGATTCCGATCCCTGGCCGATCGATCGGTGCATCTCTAATCGAATCGAATCGTGAAATCAAAATCGTGAATCGAATCGAATCGTGAGTTGAGTGAATCGTTACATCCCTAAACATTAGTGTATAGCAACTTAATTTTATCCATTGGAAAAATGATTTGATTACATTTTGAAAAAAGAGCACACAGATTTCTCTGTAGACTGATGATTCATTTACAATAAGACTATGAATGTATATTTAGCAAGTAAATGGCATCAATTTTCAATTCATGTTGTCTTGAACAGCAATGCAGTAAATAAAAGCATTAATATAAAATACATACAATATATAAACTACAGATCCATAAGAATCAACCCTGCTTATGCTTCTGTAAAGATCATGCTTGTTTTAGCCCAAGGAGATTTCTTGTCAGTGTAAAAATCCACAAATGGAGAGGCTTCTACCCACAAGGCACACACGCGGCCCACTTTAGTTATACACATCCTACCCCAACATTCAAAGAATAACGGAAGCTGGATACATAAGATGAAATGCTATCTGTCTGCCATTTCCTGAGGTAAAAGAGTCAATGTAAGCCCACTAAAGAGGTGACCTTTCACCTTCCTGATGACGTAAGAGGTTATGAACTTCTGTTCAGTGCATTTCAGCAAGTTCTGGCAAAGAATCGAGATAAAGCTGGTTTTCCCCCCAAAGTGCTTTCTCAGTCGTCACAATTTACAATAGCTGCACGTCGCTGGTTCTTACGGGTCAGATTGAAGTAAACAAAGAGAGTTCTTGTTCTCACTCTCTCCTCACAGACGAAGTGAGACGGTTCAGTGAAGCGGACATGCACTCATGCAGACGCTCGTTTACAGAATGGCAGGCTGATATTGGTCTGTTTAAAAACATATACAACATGTTACATATCATACAGCTCCAATTTCCTGCTTTCAAAGAAAAGTATAATGTGCTGCACAATCATCTGCCATTTTTCATGTCAGAAAACTAGCAAAGAGCAAGCCTGAACAATGTCAACACCACCTTGCCCCACACAAACAGATGGCCAAGCCAGTGTCCGTGATCTACCCCTTAATTTCCAGGCACCTCGCACATCTATGCCAATGTTCTCGTTGCTCTTACAACAGTGTAGCAGAGCACTGTATTCCCACTTAGAGGTGAGCAGACCAAAGTGAGAGACAGCGGATAAGCTCTGTTCCTGGTGTAAAATGGAGCCAGATGGACATTATTGTCTAAAAAGGGGCAGTTTCCACTTCTCAGACCCTATAAGGAAAGCTGATAAAGAGCAAATAGCAAATACAAATACTTTAATCAAATTTGTTCTGAGGGGAGCAGAAAAGGTCAGAAAGGAAATCCCAGTAGGCTTTTCGACAGACTGCTTGTCTGTAGAACTCACCATTATCATCAAAAACATTGTTTTCTATCATGAATGTGGGAAGAATGTGTCTGGTTTTAGTGGCAAGAGGGAATCAAATCTGAACACATAGATGATACATGCACACAATGGGTGTGATCTGACTGTGCTCCTACATTTTTTAAGTTAAAAAGAAAAATAAGCATAGAGCCCTGATAGAACATATTTTCTGCCTCATTCTGTGACAAGAAGCCTCTCATTGCAAGTCATTACAAGGGAAGTTTAGCTTTAGGCATTTTAATTTAAGAATGTTTAGCTTAGCTAGCTAACGGTATCTACCTGCTGCCATCAGAGTAAGTGTAATGTAAGTGTAAGAGTAAGTCCTCGATTGCTCTCATTTCCTGAGTTGTGCTTTTAAGTCGGAATGTGAAAACAACATGGACACTCGCGTCACCATATTGGCACCGGGTTTCGGTACCCAACCCTAGTGTGATCAACATTGATTTCTTAGTGTTTTGCTACAAAACCCCATAAATGCTGAAAATGGACATTTTGTCATTGTTTACATACCCTCATGTCATTTGTATTCACATCCATTCAAATAAAGCATGTCAAGATGGTTCACCAGGTTTGACGTCAATGACACTGAAATCTCGCTTGTTTTTGAGTCCATTCAAATTAATTTTGTCATTGTTTACACACCCTCATGTTATTTGTATTCACATCCATTCAAATAAAGCATGTCAAGATGGTTCACCAGGTTTGACGTCAATGACACTGAAATCTCACTTGTTTTTGAGTCCATTCAAATTCAGAAGCAAGTTTGACAACAATGCCATACCGCCATTAAACTACTAACCATTATACTCAATAAGCAAATATATAGCTAGGCCTACATTTATAAGCAAAAACTATTCTTTAAAGTCACTTATGTCAAACCTGCCACTATATTTAATTGAACTTAAATGCAAGAGAGATTTGAGAGCAGTGGCAGGAAGTAAGACTTTCACTGAATAAATTGCACTTCAGTCTTTTTTTCATACAAAGCTATTATATGATTTCAAAAGACTTGAAATATAGTGCACATATAAGGCACATGAACTACTTCTATAGAAGGCACATAAACTACTACTTTAGTCATTTTGTCACTTGAAAACATTCACATTTGTGGGGAAAAGCAGCAAGTACAATTTGCTAAACATCTTTTGATTTCAACAAAAAAGCAAGTCATATGGGTTTATAATGACATGAGGCTAAGTAAATGATGACAATTGTGCTTCTGGGAGACCTATTCATTAAAAAAAGAATCTGGCTTTAAAAAAAAAAATAAAAAATACTTGATAAAATCCCATGAAGCATTCAGGAGATTTGCCTACAGAGAAAAAGAGCGGTTACTCTTTTTCGACTTCCAAATTTTACTAACCACTATGGGCTTCAGATCTCTGGAGCAGTGTGAAGTTCCCTGCTGCTTTAAATGCTCCACTATCACTCCGGTCCCCAAAAAACCCCAAATCACTGGACTTAATTATTACAGACCTGTCGCTCTCACGTCTGTGGTCATGAAGTCATTTGAGAGACATGTAAGACATCACTGGACCCATTGCTGGATCCTCTTCAGTTTGCGAAGGAACATGAACTACTTCTATAGAAGGCACATAAACTACTACTTTAGTCATTTTGTCACTTGAAAACATTCACATTTGTGGGGAAAAGCAGCAAGTACAATTTGCTAAACATCTCCTTTTGATTTCAACAAAAAAGCAAGTCATATGGGTTTATAATGACATGAGGCTAAGTAAATGACAATTGTGCTTCTGGGAGACCTATTCATTAAAAAAAGAATCTGGCTTTAAAAAAAATACTTGATAAAATCCCATGAAGCATTCAGGAGATTTGCCTACAGAGAAAAAGAGCGGTTACTCTTTTTCGACTTCCAAATTTTACTAACCACTATGGGCTTCAGATCTCTGGAGCAGTGTGAAGTTCCCTGCTGCTTTAAATGCTCCACTATCACTCCAGTCCCCAAAAAACCCCAAATCACTGGACTTAATTATTACAGACCTGTCGCTCTCACGTCTGTGGTCATGAAGTCATTTGAGAGACATGTAAGACATCACTGGACCCATTGCTGGATCCTCTTCAGTTTGCGTACAGAGCAAACAGGTCTGATTATGCAGTCAACATGGGACTGCATTACATCCTGCAACACCTCAAAAGACCTGGGAATTATGCAAGGATCTTATTTGTGGACTTCAGTTCGGCCTTCAATACCATCATGCCTGATCTTCTCTCAGTCAAACTGAGCAAGCTCTCCGTACCCACCTCCATCTGTCAGTGGATTACCTGCTTCCTGACAGAGAGGCAGCAACTAGTGAGGTTGGGGAAACTCACATCCAGGACCCTCACTATCAGTACTGGCGCCCCCCAGGGATGCGTTCTCTCCCCACTTCTCTTCTCCCTCTGTCAAGCTCCTGAAGTTTGCAGACAACACTACAGTCATCGGCCTCATCAAGGACGGAGACGAGTCTGCTTACAGACAGGAGG
>NW_015655406.1:794330-796158 GCF_001515625.1 Sinocyclocheilus rhinocerous
TAATTATTACAGACCTGTCGCTCTCACGTCTGTGGTCATGAAGTCATTTGAGAGACATGTAAGACATCACTGGACCCATTGCTGGATCCTCTTCAGTTTGCGTACAGAGCAAACAGGTCTGATTATGCAGTCAACATGGGACTGCATTACATCCTGCAACACCTCAAAAGACCTGGGAATTATGCAAGGATCTTATTTGTGGACTTCAGTTCGGCCTTCAATACCATCATGCCTGATCTTCTCTCAGTCAAACTGAGCAAGCTCTCCGTACCCACCTCCATCTGTCAGTGGATTACCTGCTTCCTGACAGAGAGGCAGCAACTAGTGAGGTTGGGGAAACTCACATCCAGGACCCTCACTAACAGCACTGGTGCCCCACAGGGTTGCGTTCTCTCCCCACTGCTCTTCTTCCTGTACACAAATGACTGCACCTCTAAAGACCCCACTGTCAAGCTCCTGAAGTTTGCGAATGACACTACAGTCATTGGCCTCATCCAGGATGGTGAGGAGTCTGCTTACAGACAAGAGGTTGAGCAGCTGGCTGTCTGGTGCAGTCTTAACAACATGGAACAAACAGTTGCTGAGAGGATTATTGGTGCTCCCATGCCTAACATCCAAGAACTTTACACCTCCAGAGTGAGGAAAAGGGCTGGTAAAATCACTCTGGACCCCTGACATTCAGCACACTTCCTCTTTGAACTGTTGCCCTCTGGCCGGGGCTACAGAGCACAGAGCACTAAAACAGCCAGACACAAAAACAGTTTTTTCCCCCAGGCCATATTCCACCTGAACAATACATAACACATCTCAGGACTGTACATATGTAAATAACTTATCAAAACTTCTCATCTGTAAATAGCACATATGCATTCTTTTTCTTTATATTTTATTACCATATTATATTTTCTTATTTATTGTCTATTATCTTTATTATTAGTGTTTTATTACACTTTATTACCTTAAATTATATCTCTGCACTTTCTGTACTGGAAGCTCCTGACACCAAGACGAATTTCTTGTGTGTGTAAACACACTTGTCAATAAAGCTCTTTCTGATTCTTCAGTAATTTAGTGGCTGAGATTAATCAAATTTATAGAAAGCAAAAACTACAGTATTTAAAGCAGATTGAGGCAGTTTGGCTTGCTGATTAATTAATTCTTTCATAGGTGCCAAGTAAAAAAAAACAGAGGAAAGCCCCTTTAATTAATATATCATGGAATCTTATTGACACCGAAAACCAGTCAAGGTTTTTCACAAGTTGTCAAAACAAAATTTGTGTCTACGTGCATATACTGTTTATATTTACATACCAAACAGATCACTTAAAAAGTTTAGCCACACATTAAATCACTGTATGAGGAATATATTAAACAAAACCCATGACCTCCAATGAGCAACTTCTAGGAATTCAGAAATCTTTCTAAGTAATTATCACACTTCACTGCCCCACAGTAAATGTTAAATAAGTTCAACAATGCGCTAGTCCTCTTTGACCATAATGGATGCTTTTGACCTCTCGTCAAAGTTACACAAAGGTTTATTTTTAAAGCAAAAATAATGCAAAAGCAGACGTATGTGTGGGAGCAAAACCTTTCTGGAGCAACAGGGACTTGAGTGTTTTGTAGGGATGTAACGATTAACTGCGAGCCGGTTGAAAATCGATTCAAATATGTGACGATTCAAATCGGTTGAGATGCTAAACAAATTAGGATTCAGTTAGGGGTAGGAGTTTATATGAATGTATGTCTGAGGGGAACGTACTGTCTTTAAAAAATTTTAGATGGTATTTTTTCTTTTCATCTTGCCTCTGTATAACGCATATTAAAG
>NW_015655406.1:797589-800278 GCF_001515625.1 Sinocyclocheilus rhinocerous
GTGCAGCATTTTGTCCAAGCAATAATAAAAGGACACATTTAGTTTATAATTTGTCTTAAATTTCATTTTGTAAAAGAAAAAAATTGTGAATCGAATCGTGAAATCAAAATCGTGAATCGAACCGAATCGTGAGTTGAGTGAATTGTTACATCCCTAGTGTTCTGACCTTGCTTTGAGGAAATAGTTGAGAACATTGTGATGGATCATTCAGCTCATCTGACATAAAAAAACCTTTTGAGCAGAGATGCAGTCTGATTTAATTAGTCTGAAATACTGTTGTCAAAAGTACTGATGTCAATACTGAAATTGTAAAAATGTTTAAAAACACTCTTCACTGAGCGCTTACACAGATACACAATAGGGCTGGGCAAAGGGTTTAAAGGCAGAGTAAGTGATTTTTCAAAAACACTTTAGAAAACTGATTCGGGCCGAATCGCAAAACAAACTTGTAGCCAATCAGCAATAAGGGGCGTGTCTACTCGTGATGTGGAGGAGAGCGCGTTCAGTGCATGGGACGGACATTAGCCGAGCCGAGCGACAGAAAGATAGAGATGGCGGATAAAAAACAAAAGAGGAAAACGTCTGCGGAACGATAAGGCAAGAAGTAGGACCCGTGTAAATATCGGATCAGCTTTCCAGCGCTGGAGAGAACTCAAGGAGCGGAGGCCTGCGATCGGACGCCGAGGTTGCTATGTTTCTTCTCAGTAGGTGAGTAACACCGTGTCTACAACAACTAAAGTCTGCCTACACTGGACGCGAGAAAGAGGTCAAACGACCGTTGAAAACCATTTGAAATGTATGTCAGCACGTCATAAATAGAACCCGGCAGCAGTTTTCTGTCGGGGATTTGTTGCACCGCGCCGCACCGCTCATGTCCGTAGACACGGTGTAACATTGGTTTTGCTTTGTTTCACAGAACTAATCATTGCCTCGGTTGCGTACGTATGTGTGGGGCGGAGCTATCAAAATAGAGGCAAGACCCTTTTGGGGTAGGGGCGTGTTTGTTTTGGTGATTTCAAATATAAACATTGGCTACCAGAAATCACTTACCCCACCTTTAAACATTTAGGCCTACTACATGAACTTTTAGTGGATATACAATTATTAAAATATATAATTAAAAATACAATATTTACATTCTGTTCCTTTTCCTGCACAACACAAATTTTTGTCCAATCAAATGCACTCTACAATATCCCATCCTCTAATACCAACATCAAATGACTAGCAAGTAGCAAATCATGTTTTGTGTCTGATGAAACTAGGCAATTTAAAATGAAATGGCTTGTCAAGCCATTTCATACACTCCGAACTATATTCCTTAATCTTCAGTTACTGTAATTTGAAAACACTGTTGTCAGTTTGTTTGCATGTTTGTTCATTTTATTTTTTTCTGATCACATGTAGATGAAAAAAAAACTTATGTGACAGTCAATACTTTTAGCAAGATAAATGACATAGTTTTAAAATGGCCAACAAGCCAATGTGATAATATTGTTTTGGTAGCGGCATTGATTCATCAGCCTGTCTCACACTGATTCGTAATGCAATTTAAAGAAAGCAGCTCTGATGATTTGATCTCATCAACAGCTCTGCTCATTGTAGGGGACGATTTTTAGAAATATCAATAGCATTTGTATTAAAACTATATTCACTGAATGTAATCAAAAAAATCGAGAATCGAATTGAATCAAGAGCTTGCGAATCGAAATCGATTCGAATCGGGACATCTGAATCGATACCCAGCCCTAATACACAAGCAAGCGTTTGAAAGCCACGTCTATCAGCGGTTCCCTAATATATCTGCTCATAGACGGATCCGCTGATAGACACGGCTTTCAAACGCTTCCGATTGTATCCGTGTAAGCGCTCGGTGAAGAGCGTGAAGCGATGATCATTGTAGCCAATCACAGACAAATATGTTGAGCTTGTGAATGGCCAATCAGAGGTGTAGGGATGTAACGGTATGAAAATTTATCATCACGATTATAGTGACCAAAATGATCACGGTTATCAGTATTATCACGGTATTGTTAAAATGTGCTGGAAATGTTCAAAAAGTACTGACACACAAATCATTTCACCAAGTTTTACATTTAAAATCAACAAACAACAAATAATGAGTTTTTGTTTGCATAACCAAAACAATAACATTGCCAATGATGTCCGGATTTTAAATGACAACATGACTGACAACAGTTTATCTAATAGCATGTTCAAATATCTAATGTAAATGTTCAAATAAAGCTTTGAAAAAGTTTCATAAATGGTAAACCTCACATTTCAGCTTTTAAATAAAGAAAAGGGTCAAGTCAAAATGATAATTGATTAATAAATGATTATATGTATTTATCTGCTCCATAAATAATACTAGATACCTTAGTTTAAATGTGTAGAATCCACATAAGCTTGTTTTTCATCAACCGGTCAAAATTTACAGCAGGGCATGCAAATTCGGTCCATTTTTTGGCCCAGAAAAAAACTGCACCCAGGCTGAATGTAAATGTAACTCTCTGTAAATCCACTCTCTGACACTAGGTGGCACTTTTGGAACAGTAGAATTAGAGCTGTTTCCCGTAACCTCCGTGGACAAAGCAGTATTGCGATTAAGAACACTTCCTTTAGGTATTACATGGAGCGAAGATGAAAACAAAATGCCATCGAATCGTTTCTGAAGACAGTCAGAACC
>NW_015655406.1:801191-801529 GCF_001515625.1 Sinocyclocheilus rhinocerous
TGATCAATAAATGATTATATGTATTTATCTGCTCCATAAATAATACTAGATAGATAGATTTAATTTGAGTTATTTCAGTACTTCAACATACAAAATGGAAATGAAATAATATATATATATTGAATGTATTTATATATATGTACATGTATATGTGTGTGGCTGTACATACACATATGTAGTGTTGTTTTTTGGTGTTAGGCTTAGTGTTATGTTAGAATCATTATTATACTTTATTTATTTTGTTTTCATTTAAATGTTTAGTTTTGAAATGTTGTTGTATGCATTTGTCATTTTTATTGAATTTATTTTATTTTCTTAAATGTGTATATATCTATATA
>NW_015655406.1:802039-805611 GCF_001515625.1 Sinocyclocheilus rhinocerous
TTGTTTAAGAAGCGGTCTTTTACTTTACTTTAGCATGAAACCCATCCATCGTTTCCTCAATATTCACGTAATTTTTGCTGCATGCAGCTTCGCGCTCCTGACGCGGCAAGTATAAATCAGGCTCTACACTCGAAGAGCTGTGCAGCTCAAACGAGTCGCGCGGTTTCGTTATGCTTTCAGTTTCGTTTGCCGTTTGATGTTTCTCACATGCAACAGAAATGCAGCGCTTACGAGTTAAACAATGCGGTGGTCGCGCCAGTGCGACCGCACACAAAATTTAGTCGCACCAGCAGAAAAAATTATCGCAAAATGCACCCATTTGGTCGCACACTGGAGCCCTGTGCAGTACAGTATTTATTTATCCTCAGTTGTTCAAATCGCGGTAATCGAATACGGTTATAGTGATAATTAAAATATGAAATGGTAATACTAACCGTGGGGTATTTTATCACGATTTATCGTCAAACCGGTAATCGTTACATCCCTACAGAGGTGTTTGAGAATCCACACAACAGCGTTCAAAAATGCTAGCGAGAAATGCTGGTATCGTCACATTTTTTTAATTTCAGTACAGACATCGGTACTTTTAACAACTCTAGTCTCAAATGCACTGTTCATCAGAGCATGCAAACTGACAAGAAGGGCATTATAAGGCCATTTTTCACATTAGCTTAATGATCAACTTCCAAACCCAAAATTAACAAGAGCACAGCAGTTAGGGAAAGTTTGCCGAATTCTGTAAACAGTTTGTCTTGCATCTCATTTTAATCCAGTGATTCGATCTAACTGTGGTCCTTTCATGTCTTTGGCAGATAGGCTGACCAGACATCCTGATAAAATATATGAAAACCTGCAAATAAAATACATAAAGAACTACATCTGTCGCATACATTTTTACATAATACATGCTAATATTTTATTACCTGCCATCTGACAAAATGATTTTGCATTTAAAATTAAATATAAAAAATATTAAATATAAAGTTTATTCAAACAAAACTACTCGATCTTAGATGAAACCATCTTAAGATGAATTCAGATGAGCAAAACTTTAACTCTATCGTGCATATCAACTCACTGCAGTTTACAAGGTCAGATCTATCACACCATTTTCAAAAAAACTAAGTTTCTTTAAATGTACTTTCTGTTCTTTAACTTAAATCACACCGCGTGCAGAGTTTGCACACTACCGAACAGGCCACACCCCCCTACATGTCATGATTATTATTATCATGATCATCTGGTCACCCTATCAGCGGACCACCGAAGAGATCTGCCGTAAGACCGATTTAAAGTCTGAAAGCTCCAAAGTAAATATACATAAGATAATAAAACTCAAAACTTCTCACAATGTCTTCTGCGGAGTAAAAATGCAGGGCTGGGGCATTAATTTCACTATTACTAATAAAAAGCAGCAGACAGAGCCTTGTCAGTAGTATTAAGAGATCACATACACACACACACACACACACACACACACCCATGTCCACACACAGCCTGCTATTACCCAAGACTATAATCATACAGTGGAGCCCTTCAAACCTACATTATAACTATACACCTCCTAACACAATAAATCAGCTCATTTTTGCAACTATATATATATATATGAATATAGATATAAATACATGCCTTTAGACCCGTGACAGCTTTACAGTAGAATCCTAAACGGACCAGACAGCTTTTTCCACTAGCGATCAACAGAGAAAGCAAATAAGGCATGTAAATGAAAAGCGTGATTTCCATGTGGTGAAGGACTATTACAGCCATGCTGACAGGAGAGAGTAACACAGCACTAGTTTCAGTCATCTCTCCAGCCCAAAAGGTCATAATGGGCTTTTGTGTCAGTTTGTTTGTTCTCAAGGCCTTTTGCCAAATGCCTGTCAGCATTTATCTGTCGGTACAGTAAGAGTGTGAAAAAAAAAAAAACACAAGCACAGAGGATTGTGTTCTGGGAGTTATTCTCGCTCCATTTATCACCATCAACGCTATTAAGCCCGATGGCAAAAGCAAAGAGGCGAAAGCACGAATAAGTTCAACAGGTTCTGTCAAACCTGTAAAATGGGTTCAGGGAAGCATCACAGATGCATATGCACATTTGACTATATTCTGCCTGGATCTTTTGCAATTTGATAAGAATTAAATTATTAGCTACAGTACAGGAACTCTGAAAACTATTTATCAAATTAATTTAAACATGAAATATTATTGCTTAAACATGATGTTTCATGAATTTAACCAAGCAAGAATGAAAGAATTTCAAGTACACTCATGCTGCAAGCAACAGTCTGGAGATGTTCAGACTAGGGATGCACCGAAATGAAAATTCTTGGCCGAAGCCGAACAAAATGAAACACTGGGCCGAAGGCCGAATACCGAACACGGTTTTTCACGTTTTTTTCCCCCATTTTGCCAATTTCACCATTGCATAAATTAAATGGCCAAAATGTGCTTTTTACTGTTTTGTCTTGCTTTTCAAAGAAAAAATCATTTACAAAACAACTATTTAAAAATATTTACTTAACACAACATTTTTTTAACATGCAATTCCTGCGTGTATTAGAAAACATAACATTCTGCAGTTTATTTAATTGTTTAAGGGCATTTCGTGATTTTAATCACCATACAGTAACCAGCAACAACCACCCTTCCTCTTCTCATCGAAGACATGCGATGCAGTACTAAACAGTCTCTCGCTGTCGGTGCTTGTTATGATTTTTGCATCTTTCTCGGACAGCTTTAAATGTTTCCACACTGCCGTCATGTTTGCTGCATTAGCGCGTGCCTCTATTTGATCGCGTCACGTCATTGTTCGGTACAATTTATTCGGTCTTTTCGCTTATTTGGCCGAACACCGAAAGAGCTTTTTTTGCTATTTTCGGCCGAATAATTTCGGTTGCCGAACATTCGGTGCATCCCTAGTTCAGACTTGTCCGTGCGTCAAGGGTGATGAGTACGAAGACACAAATTAATATTTCACTTTGTCAGCAAAGGTGGAAAACAAAGGAAGTTAGAACAATCCAGGACTAGAATAAACAAACAGAGCAATGTGCTGGAATTCACTGTAGGAGATTAAATTTGAACAAAGTTAAAAAACCTAAAGGGTAAGCCCAGCTAAAGAATCATTCCTGGAATTAAGAGGAACAAAAACACAGAAACAGTCTGCACCAGCTTATCGTTAAAAGAGTTTCAGAAAGATGTTTGGGGGAGGTAAAGTTAAAGGCCTCAAACTTCCTCTAAGGCCTTAACTCAGAATTCTGGGAGCCTGGAAATACAACTCTTCCCTACATCAACCTAAAAATAGTCCATCATCCATCTAAGTAGGGCTGCACGATAAATCGAAATGGAATCGAGATCGCGATTCGACAGAAGCTGCGATTGTCATGCGTATCTTTCAGTGAAGCACGGTCCGCACGCACACACAGAGAGACACGTTTCAGACGTTGATTCGTCTTTCACATCTCCTCATGTTTGAACAGACACATACACAGAATTATGTCAATAGTACCCGTCTCGGCGATCATTCTCGTAAACGCAGTCGGTTATGTTTTAAATGAATGTAAACAGCTGAG
>NW_015655406.1:805659-806305 GCF_001515625.1 Sinocyclocheilus rhinocerous
TTTGAGAGAGGCGGGGCATAGAGGACCTACAATAATGTACAGTATTATAAATAATGTATTATAAATAATGTGTTTTTTGAACATTAAAGCATGTCAACATATTCTGTTACACCAAATACACAAAATAATGATCTTTAAAATAGCATCATATGACCCCTTTAACCTATTCCACTGCCCGCAAAGCATGTGAATGGCGCTTAGCGCTATATTTATGGTCCTTCACAGAGCGTGTCACACGTGAGCGGTTAATCACGTGCGCCGACATGCGTTTGGATCGTTCTTTTCTCTTTACTGTTATCACCGGCATATTGTCAAAGTGTCTAATTCTAACATTTGGTAATATTTCTATTCAAAATCACGAATCCTTGATTTATAAAAAATAAAATTGTGGCAAAACATTAAATTCGAATTAATCAATAAAATCGGGAAAATCACCCAGCCCTAACTATATAATTAAAGGTGCTGTATAGCGTATTTCATTTCATTCATCTTCAAGTGTGCTCGTTCCTGTTGGTGTCATCAATCTGGCAACCTGCGTATGCGTCAAGTCTGAGGAGGAGGGGCTGGTTAAAAAAAACCTCTCCAATACTTTGAATTTGGACTGCAATACCTAGTTCAACCACTCTGTGTCAATCCTACATACAGC
>NW_015655406.1:806365-839750 GCF_001515625.1 Sinocyclocheilus rhinocerous
CAGTCCCATCGAGTTAAAAACACAAATAAATGCACAGCCATTTGCACTCTGCATCAAAATATGAACGCGCTGTTGCACCTCTGATAAGCTTTTAGGCTTATTCTGCTGCGTTTATATAAGCCTTTTGATGGCTTGTGTCACAGAGCTGTAAAATAACATGACTGAATTTTGCTTCTGGGGAGGGGCATTTTGCTTTCGCACAGGACGCGTTTCCAGTCCGAAACGATCGCAGCATGACTGCTGCAGACGCACCGCTCCTGGAATGCACTGCCAGACCGCAATCGCGTGCAGTGTGAATGCTCTGATCCGTTAACATGGGCGCGGAAAAAATACGCACCACAGACGGAGTGTGAACCTGGCGTTACGTTTGTATGACCGCCTGGTCTGTTCTCTCGTGCCCCATTTAGGCGCGCTGCATTCTGATTGGTTCGGATAGCATACTGCGGGAGGTCGGGGGCGCGGAAAATCGTGCTATAAAACGATTTAGAAATCGCGCACGCTCAAATCGCGATTTTATGACGATTTTGATTACTCGCACAGCCCTACCGCACATGCGCATGGATATCACACGCACGTCGAGCAAACGTCGGCCACATCATGCAGTGAAGAAAAATGACCAGCAGCAGCTTCTAATTCGTCGTTAACTTTGAAGTATACGGAGATAAAACAATGCAAGTATCGATAACAGTATCGTTTGTCCTGAAGCTTATCGGTATTCCGGTATCAACCCAATTACGTACAGGTCCAAAAAAATACCGGTTCTCAGTACCCATCCCTAGTCTGAAGCGTCTGTCATAGCAAATCAACACATGCTGTAGTGAAAGTGAAGCGTCTTCTCATAGGATAAGAACATGCAGTCTCATGAATAATTTAATAGACACCGACGCGTCAGATGTACTATAGTCCATTGCCGCGTCACAAATTGTGACGTCAACACAATGTAGATTTTAAACCCGGAAGATGAAAATAGCGCAAAAAAGCTTAAAATTAACCAGTTTTCTCAAACAGTTAAAATTATCGGATGCTAACATTGTCTTCTATAATATGCAACACAAACACCTCTGCTAAAATGTCAGAAAAAGTAGTCTGGGGTTTCATGACCCTTTAAAAGTAATGAGTTACTTGCATAGATGTGCGTCATTTAAACCTCCTCAGACAGTGACTCATATCCCTAACCTAGTGTTTACTCTCCATGTCTGCTATTAGAGCACAGCCCACTGAGACCTAGAATTAAATGTAGTAACTGACATGAGAAACATTATTAGGATTTTGCACTGTTACTTGACCGAGTAGGTGTCTTGCAGACTGACAGGACAACTGACTCATTAGAAAGCTTAATTTTGGTCCAAATTTAATACTCAAATTAAAAGTTGAATTGAAAGAACCAGTTTGTGACTAGCATGTAAAATGGATCATCTTCAAGGCTATATGATTCTGCAAGTGTTTCTCATACATATGAAAGGAAAAACAAAGTAATTTCATTGTCAGCGAAACAAAAATACACTAAATTATTTATACAAATGGCAAAATATTCATGGCTGTTAAACATTTCATATTGACCTGCCACAAACACCATTACGAAAGATAACTAACAGGTTGTGTTTGATGTATGTGAAAGAGGGTTAACCAAACAAAATGACTTGAAACTTCTGGGCACGACGTTGTCTCCCTCACATATGTTTTTAAAAGTCAACTCAGTGGCACGCCAAAGCAATTTTCTGACTTCATAAAGTAAAATTCAAAAGGCTTTAGAACTCCCCATAAAAAGCTCCACACAAAGTATTTCATTTCTCAGCAAGAGTCCTTAACAAACACTCAAAGCAGTACAATACACAACCCCTGCCAAAAATTTACTCTCAACAGTTTCTTTGGCTCAGGGTGGATGTTCCAGGCTTCTGTTTGGACTCTAAGCCTTCCGAAAACATTCCCCTCACAGAATTCCTGCATTTCTGTTAAAACACAGTTCGGACCAGGCCAAAGTGCATGCTGAGTGTGAGTGTGTGTGGCCAGCCATGCTGCACAACAAGAGATGTTGAGAGTGATCACAGGCACTGTCAAAACATTACCTCAACCTCTCCCCTTAAAGTCACACTGAAATAACCAGTTTCCACATCTACGTACTTCTATATCTCTGTGATTGGGAAAGTTTCACACACACTACCAGGCAAAAGTTTGGGCACACCACAGTCAATTTGTTTCTCAGGATCTTATACAGCTATTGATCAAAATCGCACCCTTAAAATGGATGTTTGGACCAAATGTTGAGGAAATAAAATGTATGTGCCCAGCATACATCCTTCAGTTTTATAAAGCAACCCAGGATGCACCTCATGAATTGGTCGAAAGGGAATTGTAGCTCCAACATTAGAGCATGGCGCTAGCAACGACAAGATCATGATTCCCAGGAAAAGGGAGAACTAATAAAAAATGTAACGCAATGTAAGTCTCTTTGGATAAAAGCGTCTGTCAAATGCACAAATGTAAATGTAATTTGAATAAGTGTAGCTACTTTAAATATTACTATTTTTTATTATTATCTTTTTACATTTTTAGCTTGCTATATAATTTTTATTCTTCCATTTTGCGGCATTAAGTTTTGATGCCTTTACTATTACTCTAACATTTGGAAAATAGTCAATTTCAGAAAGAGTCCAGACTTTTAACTGGCAGAGTTAGGCCTACCTTCTGAAGCAATACTAACCTGTTGAGTGCCAAAAATTAATGTCATCATATTTCACACACACACACTGAGCATCTTGGGTAACTAATCTTCTCAAATGACAAGCTCATCTCAACCAATTCTGCACAGGCCTCAGGTCATAATTGGAGTAAAAAAACATAACTGAAAAACAAGAATTAGAGAAGAATGTGCCACTTAAACTACCAAACAAGTAAACACTTGCTTTATCATAGTTGAGTTTTTTTTTTTTCTTTTCTTCAAATCGGATGACAGTTTCTCGCAGGCCACACCTGAGGAGGAAACCTGAGACACATACGTTACCTAGAAACTTGCCCTCGAACTACACAAGAACATCTCCCTTTATGTCTCAAACACGTTTAAAAGGAGTTCTTGAATCAAACAGAGACTTATCGGTGTGACAGAGTGCTTCTAAACGTGATATTTACAGCAGCAGCGAGTCGCTGACCGTTATCTGGGATTTGTCACTCACCCAATAGCAGTAGTTTCACTTCTTTGGCGGCTTTCTCGCCGTCCTCGCGCAGATTCCTGTCAATCATTTTAGATCGCTCGGCCGCGGCTTTATCTTCCTGGCTCACGGTGCAGCCCATGGTTCCGAATGCGCGCTTCAGGGCGACGGATTTATGAGTATAGATTTAGGAGAAAAAAATTAAAAGGTATTAACCTTTTAAAGCGACTGGAGTTTTTTTTTATTGTCTTCCGTGACTAACTTCCTCTTTAGGCTTTGAAAAAAAATGACTGTCGCAAGTCCAAGGAAGGGAAATGTCCTTAAGAGACTAGTAAGTTAGATCCAAAACTGATGTTTTGTACGTCCTAAAAAAATATTTCAAAAGACGTTTCGGGATTGGGGAAAACTATGAATATATATATTTGAGATACTGAGATTAGAACACCACCTGGAATCTGTTGACGTTTGAGGCTCCCAAGAGAAGCCAAGCAGCCAGACGCTGGAGTTTTTACATCACGCGGACAGGGAATGAAAAAACTTATATCCACAAAGCCAAAAAGTTTCCAAAAAAAAAATAAAAAAATCGGTATCAACCTCTCGTGCTCAGATATTGAGTAAAAAAACAAACCGAACGATGAGACAATCGGCGACGAGAAACTGTATGAATCAGAAAATGCCAAAATCCCCGGTTAGTCAGTCCACTGATCGCCGAGTGTTTCGAATAATATGCGCCGTTAGGCAGCTAACGCTGAGCGGTCTCTGATTTCTTTCAGCGTTTTCAAAGCCGCCACACCCCAGTCTGCTGAGAAGTTGCTCTCTGCCACACAGCAGAAGACAGTTTGGAACTGTTGGGCTCCTCGCGTATTGCCAACCAGCCTCTCTCTGATACGCCCACCGCGGGTGCTCATGGGAAATGTAGTTTTCCCGCAGTATTACAGTTTAAAGAAAATATCAAATATACATTCAGATTAACTTGAATAACAACTGCTAATTGTTTACAGAACAATACAAAAAATTATATTAAAGGCGGTCTGGTATTTTAATTTAAAGTGTTAGTTCACCCAAAAATGAAAATTCTGTCATTAATTACTCACCCTCATGTCGTTCCAAACCCCTAAGACCGCCGTTCATAGATATTTTGATGCATTCTGACAGCTCTCTGACCCTCCCATAGACAGCAAGGGTACTACCGCGATCAACGTCCAGAAACGTAGCAAGGAGATCAGTAAAATAATCCATGTGACATCAGGGGTTCAACCGTAATATTACGAAGCTACGAGAATAATTTTTGTGCGCAAAAGAAAAAAAAAAAAAACTTTATTAAACAATTTGTCTCCTCCGCGTCACCCTAGCGCCATTTTGGAGAGTATCCGCTGGACGTAAACAGTGTATGTTGTTCTGTGTCAGCTGCGCCACACTGGTCTTACGGGTTTGGAACGACATGAGGGTGAGTAATTAATGACAGAATTTTCATTTTTGGGTGAACTATCCCTTTAACTGTATGAATTCATTTAAACGTTTACTTTTAAATGTGGTATTTATTCATGTATTTAGTTGTATCTATTTATAAGAATAACTATTTTTTGGAGGTTTCTTTAGACAAAATTGGCCTGTGTGTGTGTATTACAGCTGACTTTCTCTTGTTTGCCGTTCAATGATGACAAATGACATTCTTTAGGGCCTCTGTTAGAAATGTCTTTTGTTGAGACTTGTGTCAATATTGACGCACTGATTTTGGCATGTGTTCTGCTCTTCTGTATGATTTGTGCTCTTCTGTATGAGTTGTGCTCAAGCAGGAGAAGAAACCTTGTTTAAAGTGCTCGCAATGATTTTTCCATATTTAATGCGTTTCCAGCGTTTGGATAGACTAGAGCAAACAGCATTACGACAGAGAGCTAGACCTGTCTCTGTGTTTCATGCGCCCCCGTGTGTCAGAAATTATATTTATTTACACTTTACTTAAGATTTTATTTAAAAATAGTGTAGTAAACGGTAAAACTATTTGCGCTACAAACCAATGTGTAAAATAATATAAGAAATAGCATGTCTGTAATATCAAACAGCACAACGAGCTGTTTTGTAACGCTACAAAAATAATTGGAAGCTAATGACAGGAAGTCTTGCACATTCAAGTTACAAATGGACAGTTCTTACGTTAAAAATAAGATGGATAAACAGAACTTAAAAGAAAAAGTATAAAAGTCTAACTGCATAAATTGTTGCGGTAAAATTACTACCAAATGAAATCTTCCTGGTGTCTTTATGGATTACCAGATTACACATCCAAGTAAACAGAGAAACAAAATTAGATAAATTGGAGCAATTGCAGCAATGACAAAGAAACATTTTTGGTTCCCCAAAGTACCTTTCAGTGAACTGTGCTTAAAAGATCCATTTTTTTCTCAGTGTGAAGAAATGAGAAAGGTTCCATGGATTTGAAAGGTTTTTCATACCAATAATGAACCTTTATTTTTAAGAGTGCATTGAGGTGATGTATATTAAACTTGAGTTTTTTTTTTTTGGAATTCAGCATGTCTGTCAGATTGGATGCGTTTAAATCGATTATTAACAAAATGCTCTGCCCATTTTGAGAAGAGCAGGAGAAGAGGAAACACAAATCATGTGAACGTTTTCAGGAAACTGCTGTTTCTAGGCAAGATTCTGTTTTGACATAAACAGCTTTAGACTTAGGTGGACCATCAGCAGGATGGAAAAGAGACAGTTGCTGATGGTGGAAGAAAAGATCTGCAGGTTTGACCCCAGGAACTGCTTTCAGACCACTGCACCCTTGAAAAAGACACTTCATCTCAACCTACAATTAGTGTAGTATAGTATTGCTTTGGAGAGATCTGCTAAATGGCACGTAAACAGCGTTTAATTCCCCTTTACATCAGTGAGCCACAGAGACATATAAAAACTCTACAGTAAAAGCTGTACAGTAGACGGAATCAAGAATGAATGAATTTTATTTATTCTTTTTTTATTTGAACATTGTTTACAGTACATTTACTGCCAGCAATGTACTCAGTACTGAGAATAAAGAAAATAAAGACAAACTTCTTAAAAATGATTACGTTTTAATCATCAGACTTGACATCATCTGACTATTTACAATATACAAACTATAGATGTGCTTATAATATAAAGGGTTTACATTTATGTACATTATATATAAATGCTGCCGTGTAAGTAATGAATTCATATAAACTGTTACAAACAGATGACACTTTCATTACATCACAAGGGAAACATCACGCCGACTGGACACAAGTACACAGCTGCTAAAAAAAAAAGACAATTCAATTCTTGCCCCTTCTGCTGCTTTGTGATACCTTGCAGATCTGGAGATCATATAACGGTATGATCTGCAGGTGCTTAAAAAGTGCTGCTGTCAGCCCAGACGTCCGCTCAGAAGCTACAAAGCTGTGCATGAGAAAGCCTGGGGATGGAAGCACAGCATTATGGGGGATCTTGTTGTTCTGGTGCACCACTGGTAATGCTCGAGTTGCAGCAATCAGACTGTACTTTTTTATAAAGGGAACACTATTTATCCATGATTCATCATTGATACTAAAGATTCATACTTTGTGCTATATACGATAGTAAGTTAATTAGATCTTACTGGTTAACGTAAACTACCTTCATCATAAAATCATTATTTTATGCAGTGGATACATCAAACAGGAGTCATTTCTCCTTCAAAATACTCTCAAACATTATCAAATCAAAATTACAGTCGCTCTCAGTGAATCTCATAAAATATCACTCCAAAATCAAATAACAGAAATATATGATATATACTGTATGTAATATAATGTAATATATAACTGGGGCCGGTAAGATTTTTTAATGTTTTTGAAAGAAGTCTTTTATGCTTACCAAGACTGCATTTATATTTGATCAAAAATACATTGCATGAGATTCACACTTCTAGTTTCAAAGACATGTTCAGACTTTGAGCAATCAAGAATCATTTAGAGCCATTGGTATACTTAATGACGGATACTGGCAATTCATTAGCAACTGGCACATTTAGTTCTCAGGCATGTGAACACACATTAACACACACTGCTAAAACGATGGAACACTTTTGTGCTTAAGAAACCAGAGTGGTGTGTGAGGCATTACACGTATAACATCTCATCATCGTCACCAGAACACACAACTAAACGCTTCTTTACCAAAAAAATTACCAATGATCTCAATGGGTTATTTCAATGGTACACTTCAGCAATCATACGGACATATTTAATCATTCATTTCTCAATATATTCCCAAAACACCACAAAGAGGGAAATGAAGCATCCGACCATGATAAACAAGGCTTTAAAAAACAACAACAACAAAACAAGGAAGTACAGATTGTAATTTAGAATATATTACAGTGCCTTTGCGGTCTGACAGGCCGTTGATGCATCACCAGGGACATTTAAAATACTGAAAGAAGATATTGAGATATGTAATTATGCTAATACTGGTTCACAGATATGATGATTTTGTTATGTGTGTGGCTGGTCTATCCATTAAACATTAATTAAACAGACAAAAATGAATACAATAGTACCACAATTTAAATGCACATCTCATTTAGACATCTTATAGTCCATTACAGTACGTTCACTGACTGAAGTATCCTTTCTTCATAAGCGAGAAGAGGAGAGAACACACACATACACACACTAAAACACCACAGTGTTACCACTAAGATCATTATGGGCCAGTAAGTGCTTGATTTTTTTGTTTGTTTGTTTTTAGGATGATGAGTTTCAATTACAAAGTTTAAAATATTCATGTACCATGTTAGACGTCCACACATTACTCTTTTCTTTGAACAATTTACAGTTAGTAGTACATAGGTTTTGTTCATATATCTGTCTACAAAATATATTCATCTATGATTATGTCATAAGTCATAACTGGGTCACTAGGTCAGGAGATTGAGTGGAGGTTGTGCTTCAACTGAAAGTGTTATAGTTTAAGGATTCAGTAATCGCCGAATGATCCTGTGCGGGAACCGATCTCCAAAATCATCTGTCTACTTGGGTTAATAGCCTCTTTTTTAAAGCCTATCTAGAGGCAAAAACCGATCAGCTTCCACCGGGCAAGGTTACCACATGTATGCCATTTTGCCCTGTAACTAAAACATTTATGTGCATCAATGCACCACATTTGTTTCTCCAGTTAAGGAGAAGACCCTGTGAATCTGTGTTTTTGGTTTTCTCTGCATATAAATCCAGAGAGTGTTTCAAAGTCTGTCAGCAGGACTCATGGGATCATTACAACCTGACCCTATGATTAACTGTGCTTTCCAGTCTGTGCTTTCCCATCGCAACAGTAGTATTCCTAAAAAAAGAAGAATATTTCAAATGTGCCTTTCATCTTGAATAATTCTGTCTTTTTAAATCTAAATCTTTTAAAGACGACATCTTAGCTGAATAGTCACAAATACTGTAAAGGGATGTGATGGATAACCTTGTGAATACCAGATGAATCGGAATACTCTTTTTATATATACAGTGGGTACGGAAAGTATTCAGACCCCCTTAAATTTTTCACTCTTTGTTATATTGCAGCCATTTGCTAAAATCATTTAAGTTAATTTTTTTCCCTCATTAATGTACACACAGCATCATAAAACTACTAATATATTTATCTCTAAATATTGTAGAAAGGATAAACATTATAAATCCATATAAAAATGTGACATGTACATCTATACGTACAATTTGCATAAATTTGAAATTGTGTAATAGACCAACAATAGACCAATAGCCAAATCAAGTCTGGATTCTGGACGAGGTTGTGTGTCTCCTCTCAACGGCCTCCAGTGTCAGATATCTCACAGCTATTGCACAGAGTATTGCTATATCTAAGATGAGATATGATGAAATAAACACTTTAATAACCACCAATCCTCCCATAAGAACTGAGCACTTACTGTGATTTCTAATCTCTTGTGAATGTGGCCGAAGGGCAGAGGTCAAAGGTCATATGAAGGACTGAATGGGAGGTTGGGCAAGCTGATGAGTCTGTTCGGTTAGAATGCATAATCCCTTTTGTTTGTAAACCCTTGCATACTGCATGTGCTGTTACTATGGCACAAACTAACTATCATGGGCTTTCATTTTCTAGTTCTGATTATCTTTTCTGGTTGTCTTCTCCCTGCTTTAAAACAAACTATTTCCACTCCTTTTTGGAAGTGGATGGCCTTTAAATGGATTTATTAATGCTGGCCTGAGATGGGTCAAAACCCCATTTACAGCACATGCAGGTCACACGGCTAAATAATGCATTGATTGAATGCAATTAAAGCTAGGAATCTGGTACTACTCTTGTGACTGATCACTGAGAGATTATGCATCCTCCCCAACTACTGACCCGAAAGTAATATTAAAAAGCATAAACCATTAGAGGGTGAGGCCTAATGACCACTGCTTCCTTTGCTGGTCCCTGATGTCCAATCAATGATGATGAAGCCGAGGCTCATTACCATAAATAGGACTCCTAAAATGGCAAAGCAAGCAGCCTATAAAAGAAGGAGAGAGGCAGGATTATAAACAACGTTGCCAAATGATTAATGGATTGTGTAATCTAAAAAATATGACTGGGTGCATATTGTGAAATATCTGGGTCAAAATAAAATACAATAAAATTTGCAAACTAAATGAAGCCAGTTTTTAGAACATTAAGATTTGTTTCTGCATTGTGCCATTTTCATGTGCATGATTTTTAAATTAAGCACATTTTGCATCAATTAATCACATTTTGCATTAATGGAATATGTCATCTAAAAAATAAGATTGCGTGCACATTGTGAAGAAATGTCTGGGTCAAAATGAAATCAAATAAAATGTGCAAACAAAATGAAGCCAATTTTCAGAACATTAAGAGTTTTGTGCATGACAATCTTTTTTTTAAAGGAGCATAAATTAAATATTGATATTTATATACTTATAATTCTACTTTTAAAATTCAATTTTTTAATAACATTTTAATTAAAAACAAAAAAATACATTACAATGTGAAGCAAGGGAGAAAATATGCTTAAATGTCATGAAAATATTCCCACAATGAAAAAACAACAACAACTTAATGGCTCTAAAAAAGGCTTTAATTTTCAATATACACAAAATACTTTTTTTTCCTTTGGATTTTAGGGTTAATTATAACCTGGACATGTCTTGGCAGTTTTCATGAGATTCAGAAATACTACAATTATACGTTCCGGATTCCTGCTGTTTGCTGTAACTTAAGGGGAATGAGTTTACTAGTTTACAATAGTTTTGGGTCACACCAAGGATTTACCCAAGGGATTTACGAAGCTCTTAGCATGATTAGTTTTGAGAGGATCTCAATCTGATAGTATGAAAGTTTTCAAAGCATCTACATTCCTACAAGAGTTAAGAAACTAGATCCCACTGTGGATGAATGGGGAGGAATCGAATACAGTATGTCCAAGTACTTACAAGGATTTTCGGCGCTGAGCGCATAGGTTCCTCTTCCTTGGGAACAATGCGGATGTAAAACACAGCCGGAAATATAAAGATGAGGCACGGCGCGGAC
Source organism: Sinocyclocheilus rhinocerous (assembly GCF_001515625.1). Classification (NCBI taxonomy): domain Eukaryota; kingdom Metazoa; phylum Chordata; class Actinopteri; order Cypriniformes; family Cyprinidae; genus Sinocyclocheilus; species Sinocyclocheilus rhinocerous. The sequence continues at coordinate 817,075 of NW_015655406.1, forward strand.
GTGGCACCTACAGAAAAATAAACACATGTACACACTTACTTACTGTAAACCTAAACCTTCATACTTCACTAACATTATGCCTCAGGACTAAGTCTTAACTGTGTCAGAATATCTTGAGCTAAAGTTTTTCAAGTAACATAAGCCATAGTTATTGAGAGATTTCTCATGGTGGTTGGGCCAAGAGAACAATAGTGTCCATTCTTCTCTGAGGTAGGTAAAACTCACGAGAAGTGGAGAAACAATTAGTGTTATCGAGTTAAGTGTGAGACCAGGAGAAACTCTAATGTAATAAAAGGAAAAGCATAATGGGACTTTGCTGATAATTATATACACATTCCAATGGTGATTAATAATGCTGTTGGCAATGGATTTATGCACAGCTGGGACTGTGCGTACAGTATTATAGTTTAAGACTTTAATGCATGTGGAGATAAAAGCAACGGTGAGGTCCTTGAGGTTGTCATGGTGACACTTAAGGACACTGCACACAGCTCTCGCACTCTTTTCACACAAATGAAACTTCAAAAGAAAGAAAGAGAGAAAGAATCCAACGAGTGCTACAAAGAGACCAGAATAACATCATTCAAGAGCCGAGAGCACCAAACCCACCGATGATTCCGAAGATTCCCAGGATGTTCGGGGCGAAGATGACCAGTAAGTTGATGATGGTGAGGAGGGTGACAGCTATGGCAATGTGACGTGGCCACCAGAAGGTTTTATTTGGGAAGAACAACTGCTGAATTGCTCTCCTTACCTGAGAAAAGGCATCAAAAGCATTGAAATCGGATACTGAAATGCTGCCTGTCATCCAATCCTGACTCCTCTAACGAAGTCGTAACCTGATAAGATGTAGTTTATTTAAAATTGTAAAGGTTTAACATAGAGTGTGTGTGTGTGTCTGTGTGTCTGTCTGTCTGTCTGTCTGTGTGTGTGTGTGTGTCACGATGGGCACAGTGAGTGTGACAGCAGTCAGCACAGCCAGACGAACGCACAGGATGAGTGTGTCGTACGGGTCTATTCGACTGTAGGTGTGCAACAGCTCAGCTTCCACCTTATCTACACACATATACAATCATTTGAATGTAATATTAAGTTACATTTCATTCTAAATGTATAATTAAAAAAATGTTTATTCAATAAAAATAATTCTTAATAATAAAAATCATTTAGCATTTTGAATTCTTCGGGTCAGTAGTTCTCAAACATTTTTAGGTGGTGGACCATTTCTACAAAAAAACAACCCTAACAACCCAAATCTGGGGGAAACCACAAAATACTCTCACTTAATCAATTGTTTAATTTGTTGAAATTAAATAGACTGCTACAGTATTTTTAGGTATTAACCCTAAATGAGTATTCGCTAGCTGAGAATTTGGATTGAATTGAATCAATTACTGAACTGAGACAACAGAAACATTTGATCACAAGTTAATTCATTATTATTTGTTGATTAATCAGCTGAACCATTCAATGTAGGGACTTTCTGTCATTTATACCTATTTTATATACTTTTGTTAATTTTCAAAAGATTTGGGGTCAGTAAGATTTTTTTTGATAGAGATTTATACTGCATATATAATACTACATTCAGCAAGGACACATTAAATTGGTCTGATTAAACTGAACTGCTGCAAAAATTATGTTTCAAATAAATGCTATTCTTTTAATCTTTTGTGTTCATCAAAGAATTCTGAAAAAAAAAAGTATTACAGTTTCAAATATATGAAATATTGATATACATCAAAAATATTAAATATATTAATTAAATATTAAGCAGCACAACTGTTTTTAACATTGATAATAATAAGAAATGTTTCTTGAGCAGCAAATCAGCATATTAGAATGATTTCTGAAGGATCATGTGACACTGAAGACTGGAGTAATGATGCTGAAAATTCAGCTTTGCCATCATAGGAATAAATGACATTTTAAAATATATTCAAATAATAAATGGTTATTGTAAATTGTATCATTTTTACTGTATTTTTGCTTAAATAAATGCTGCCTTGGTCAGCATAAGAGACTTCTTGCAAAAACATTTAAAAAAAAAATAATAAAGACTCCAAACCTTTGAATGGTAGTGTATGTAAATCAACTCACTGAGCAACTGATTTTAATTGACCACAGTTTGAGAACCACTTTTCTGCTCACAGTGGAAATGTGTTTTTATTAATGCAAAATGGCCACTAGATGGAGTGCTAATACTACTTCAACATGACCTTGAATCCAACACTGATTTGTTGAAACAGATGATTAGATCTGTGACATCAGCAAACACATGCTGACAGCTAAGCAGGTCTCAATCTGCTCCTACACTTCAAAAGCTCTGAAAACATGAGGGTGAATTTTAAAATCTTGTACCTAAAATAAGAAAATACACTCTTGTCTGCTTCTTTACTGCTGCAGTCACACTGATCTCACTGATCCCTCTGACATCTCAACTTGAATGACCACTAAGCACATCCATCCTGACAGGTCTCACCTCCTTTTTCTCCTCAACAAAACCTCCTCCACTCTCTCCATCTCAGCTTAGTCACACTGCTGTCTCCTCCTGATGTGTAAAAAGGCAGGAAGCTGTCCTGGATGACCAAATGACCATCAGTAATTGTGGCAACTACCATTCCCTGCTGCTTTATGCTCTGTTACATACACTCCTGCCTTGCTCTTCATCCCTGGTCCTAGATGTTTGATTTATTCTGTATTAGTCATCCAAGCAAGTCCAAAATAAGACTCTGAATGTTATCTTTGGCCTAAAAGATAGACCACAGCCTGATCAAAATGAAGCATGAAACGTTTGGAGACTTGGAAACAGTTGGAGACGTAACGCCTCTCTGTTGGCACAATATCTGCATTTTGATTGGTATTCTTAGAGAACGTTCACACAGGACATATTTTTGTATGTTCTATTTGCAGCAATTTTAAATTTTTGGATTATGCACACATACATTTAAGATACTTAGTATTTATGGCAATGGTAAGTGTGACCACACCTTAATATGTCCCCAATTTTACAAATGCCACTACAATCCGACTAATATTTTTGATTGTCACTTCTTGCTGTCATCGTGGTACTCATTTTCTATCTTTACTGAGAAAATCGTCACTATATGCATGAAGAAAGAATGCAAATATAGTAACAGGCCTCACCAATGAAGGTCAGATATCCGAACAGAGCAGCCAGGAGGTACATGATGTACATGACTCCAATGGAGATGTTGGAAATGTGTTGCATCTTTGTTTTTGTGGGGCTGAAATTGGAGAACATAAGGATAAGACAAAAAGTAGTTAAAGACTAATGCACACTCAAACCTAAAATGTCAGTTCATAAAGTTCATCAAATCTCATATAAAAATCTCTGATATGGTCATAAGGCAGAAATATTTATATTAATTGCCCGTTTCGCCATTTTAAAGTCTATTCATAATAGAATGTTGAACAATTTTTGTATGTACTTAGAAATAATATGGGTTTTGTGGCGTAATGTTGATTACCACAAAAAACCCTATTCCAACTTGTCGCTTGTTTTCTTGTAAAAAAAAAAAAAGCACAAATTGAGGTTACCTTGTAGAGAAGTTGAGCACATAATTTTGTCGTTTTAGGGTGTTAGGCATTATCATGGAAACAAAGTTGTAAAATTTGAAATACACTACCGTTCAAAAGTTTGGAGTCAATAAGACTTTAAATGTTTTTAAAAGAAGTCTCTTATGCTCACCAGGTCTGCATTTATTTGATCAAAATATTTGATTTTTTATTTGAATATTTGAATTTATTATATATATATATACAGTGGGTACGGAAAGTATTCAGACCCCCTTAAATTTTTCACTCTTTGTTATAAAAGTTAGAAAGTATTTTTGTTACACTAAAACCATGCTAACATGCATATTGCTAAAGTTCTGTGGCTAAACCCCATTTACTTCCATTGTAAGCGCCTCACTGTAATCCAGATTTGCTTTTTTAAATGAAAATTATGAAAAAAGTATGCCACAGGTGCTGTCGGTTGGGATTAACTTGTATCAAACCCATAATATTCTTGAATGTCTGTGAGCAAATATGTTAATTACAGACTTGTTAAACCATAGCTATCTGGACAGTGAAGCAGATGAATAGCTTTGCCCAGTGTAATAGCATCCATATGCACAACATGACTCATCTGTGATTCTAGTCCTGCGAAAGAACTTGCCACCTACTTGCGTAGCTCCGTGTAAATTGGCAGCACCTCGGGGTGGCACACGAACGCGAACGCCAGGATGGGAACCGTGTAGGCCGTCTAAAAACACACAGAGCAGACCACGTCAACATCACCATGGATACAACAGCGGCAACCATAAACCCCAAACCCCACACTTTAAAGCCCATTAAACACTGTAGCACATTACAGAGAGCTAATTGTAGCTGTGATTAAATCAGACTTGGACAGAGCTCAGGCCTGGGCTCATTTAAAATGCCGGTCCTGTGCACATAGAGACGGACTGAGCTGAACACTCCTGACTACAGACTTTCATATTTATCAGTCTGACAGTAAAGGACATATGTGGGGACAATAAAAAAATTGTAATGTGAAATATTATTACGGTTTGAAATAACCGTTTTCTATGTTAAAATATATTAAAATGTAATTTATTCTTGTGATGGCAAAGCTGAATTTTCAGTGTCACATGATCATGATTTGATCCTTCAGAAATCATTCTATAATGCTGATTTGCTGCTCAAGAAACATTTCTTGTTATTATAAATTATTATAAAAACAATTGTGCTGCTTAATATTTTTGTGGAAATGGTGTTTTTTTTTCAGGATTCTTTGTTGAATAGAAAGTTCAAATTTAAATCTCAACATTATAAATGTCTTTACTCTTTAGTGTAGCTTTTTATCAATTTAATGCATCCTTGCGGAATAGAATAATTTTTTTTTTTAATCTTACAGACCCCATCTTTTGAACTGTAGTCTCATTTATGTCTCAGATGTTTCTCTTCAATTTCTTACGGGACATAAAAGTTTAATAAAAGACATGACAAACACAGATAAAAGTCATATGGGTTTGGAATGACATGAGGGTGACCAAATGATGACAAATGATTTAGTTTTGGGTGAACTGTCACTTCAAGGACATGTTTATGATTTTTGTTTCCTACAATAAGAGAGCAAAAGAGAGGTAGCGGGAAACACCAGTCTTTCTCATATTTTTCCAATTTAGCAGACCACTCTGCAATGATATTTAAAACCACAGCCCATCAAAGGTCCCCTAACAACTTTAGAAATGCGAATATATTATCATAACATAAGCTGAAAATCCAGATTTTCATGCAGTTTGAGAACTGATATCTAAACGGCTGCTTGGATTAAGCCCAAATATATGTGAGTCATGCAACGGTTCATTGGGAACTACAGTGTGTGTCATTTGGCTTAAAGTCTTATATCACATGACTCATAAGAATGTCACAGCGTGATTTCAGTATATTCATATTCTAAGTTACGCAAAGATATACCTGTGAGTTGAGGTTAAAGAGGCGGGGGGTGCAGGCAGGGTCACCCTCAGGGGTCATCTCCACTCCTCCGGGGTCAGCCGCCACACTCGTGTTAAAGCCCAACACTGTCCTGTTATGGGCATAGTCATCAAAAGGACATTTGACCTGGAACGTCTTATAGATCACCTGGAGGGAGACAAGAGATGGAGTAATTAACAAGTCTTGCATAGGTTGCAATTAGATTCATGTCATCGTTTAATAATTTTTTCCCCTTAGGCTCCACTTATAGTTAGACACCATGTTTTTTTTTCATGACGATTTCAAACTTGCTTTCTGTCCCTCATAATTAAATGGGACAGGTTTTTTAATCCTATAAAGCCTATTATCATGTCATATTTGATAGGCAAATTTCTAAGGAATTTAAATTATCAACATCAAAACTTCTTGTACTCAATTTACTACAGTACATGCCTTCTGATGTCTAACTGATAATTTTGACTTTTTTTGGAAGTCCTTTTAGTATAATTCTAAAAAAAAAAAAAAAAAAATCACATTTCGGTTGTGTTACGTGTGTCTTGTTGCTGTAAAAACATATTTTTATAAAGTAAACTTAAGAATATATTTGATTAATGTTAGGAATATTTCAAGATAAACACTTGATTGAAGCAACTTAGGTTTATTTGATTATCTATATCATTTTTAAAAAATCATGTTCAAAATCATGTTAAAATGAGAGTATCAAATATGATACATCAGACATTTATCCGTTTATTTCTCAATTATCATTGTATTAGATTGCATTATATGTTTTGCACCACAATAAAAAAACTACGAAGCTTTGATCATAAAATTAAGCATTTAAATATCATCTTACTAAGACATATTATTGGGAGATATACAACTGATATTTATATGCATTTTATGTTAGTAATTTGTTTTTTCTCCTCAAATTGAGCTCCACATTCTCTGATATAATACTATATGAGCCATAAAAGCCTGATGCATCAAATATGATATTCAACAAAACACACATCTTAAAACGTAAAAAAAAAAATATTTTGTCTAATGTTTCTGACTATTATTTTACACTTTACTGGTTTAAACCTTAAAATAGGCATTGTTGTAAATGTAGGTAGTCATTTGTTGATTTATTTAGTCTTCTGAAGTCAGAAATCCAAGGATGAGTTGTGACTCGTGTTTACTGCTTAGTTTCAAAGGATGGTCTTTTTGAGTTATGAATTACTGAATTACATCATGTTCATACATTATACAGTTTATATATATATATAAGCATGGTTTCTCATGATATGAGACCTTTAATACTAAAGGGTACACATCACTGCTTTATAATGTCATTTATCAGTGTCACATGACCAGTCAGATGAGAGAGAGTAAGTTGGGGTGGCTCTGTCTCCATTGTGTCTTTTCATTTGGTGCTTATCTGAATCACAGCAGGGATGGTGAATCAAGAGAAGAAGAAAGAGGCAATGTTATCGTATTCAGACAGGACCATGATGTAAAGACTGGACAGTTTCATAAATCCAGCTTGCAGATGTGGCCCAGCCAACGCCACACATACACACACTAGCGTGAGGACAGAAAGAGTGAGAGCCGTGTGCAAAGATTAAAGCTCCCCTCCAAAACTAGGTCAGTGAGGTGCACCAAACACAACCCCACTCTAAAAATACAAGACACTCTCACAAAACATCACACGCTGGTCCTGCTGGTGGAAAACATGAGCACATCCTTAAATCACCCAGCCTAATATAAGATTTAGAAACTGCTAATCGGAACTGTATCAAGATTAAATATTAATGTTCACACTCTCAGCACAGTATTCACAGAGAAATTTCAAAATAGCAGAATTCGGCTTCGTGACTGGAATACTAAGCAGCACGTGGCAACTGAATGAAACATATTTAAAGGGATAATTCACCCGAAAATGACATGTCATCATTTACTTGCTCATGTTGTTTCAAATCTGTATGACGTCTTTGGCGGAACACAAAACAATATGTATTTCAGCAATATTGCACAATCGTGAGTGATTTTGTTTAGACTATTATACAACAATTAATAGAGTAAGTTACATTTTAGACACAACATTGACAGTTACTTTGTCAATTTTTGATCCACCAGCAAAAAATTATTTGAAACAAAGCCACAGCAGAATTAAATCTTGTTTCTGAGCAACACACAGTTATATAATGCAAAATGTCTAGAGCAGTTTTTCATAATGATAGACACAATAAAAGAAGTTCAAACCACCTGTCAATGGACTGTGCATGAAAAAGTCATAGAGAGAGGACATGAGGATATACAGATGAAGAATTCATTTTCAGGTGAACTATTCCTTTAACAAGAGCAACAAACATACCGCAATAAGGAAGAAGACCATACAACTGAGAGAGAAACCGCTGGTGTAGCCCAGGTACCCTGAAACACAGTGTTATGAATAGGTGACAATTACCCACAACACCTCTGTAAGCAGTCTGATCTGGGCAATACTCTCACAATGCAATAAAACATGAATACTACCATTTTACATTATGCAGATGAGCAGACAGGAAGTTGTGAGCAGAACAAGGGGTATGTGCAATTAGACATAAGAGTCATAAGTTTGAGATGACTTACCGAGCTGCTTCATTAAAGCCAGCGGCAAGATGACACTGCATGATACAATGACGACCAGGTAATTGCCATTTAAATACCACTCCCTGCCAAATAAATCACAGAAGAAAGACAAACACAAAACAGAATTATAAATGGTTCAAAACAACCTTTTATCCACACTTGATAACTCTGTGAATGAAAATTTCCTTAAAATAGTAAGGATTGTAATCTTGGTTTCTACGACAATGGAATGTTACAACAATAAATGTAAGTAATTTTTCCACTATTAGAAGGTGTGTGAGCCACAGAGCCTTTCCATTTGTAAGTTTATGTCAGATAAAAATGATGGTCATATATTATTCTTACCAGTGTTGTTATTGTAAACTAAACTATTTAAAAAAATTAATTGAAATAAAATATAAATATTAGGTGAAAAAAATGTAACTTAAAAACGTAATATTAAAAATGCTTCCTTGACAACTAAAATAAGTTTAAGTACTAAAATGACTAAACCTAAAACTGAAATAAAAATAAAGCTAAATAGAAAAATGAAGAAAACAAATAAAAATTACATAAACACAAAAAAATTACTAAAGCTTCAACTAAAATTTTAAATTAAAACTGAAAAATATTAAAATAAAAGCTAATTCAAAATATTAATAAATACTATAATATCATATAAAAATACAAAAATAACACTGATTCTTACATTGTTACATAAAACTATGCAGTGTTTTACATTTTTCATTGTTTTACTATCTTATTATGGAAGAACTGTTTATTGTGATTATTAATACTCATGCATTTATTCACTGAACATTATGTTTTAAATTTGTTTCATATCGCTCTTGCTGCTGTTTTATAAAAACAATCAATGTTGTGTGTTACAGTGATTTTACCATGCTTAAGGGGTTTCAGGCCAATAAACACCCATTAATTGGAATGAAACCACTGTATGGTTTCAAGTGGCTTACTGCTTTTAAAAAATATTGACCCATTTAACATTTCCCTTGTGCATTTGCATATGGAGCAGCGATTCTCTAATTAATTAACACTAATGCATTACATTTTCATAATAATAAATGACTGCTTACTACAGTATGTTCTTTAAATGGCTTACAGTGCAATGCATCAATCACATTACTAAACAACACCAGGACATGGAGGTGGTGATTATTTTGAGGGAGTGATCAGTGCCCTTCCTTTTAAATGTTTTGGGATGTGTGACTGAGCAGCTATTTAGACCCAAACCCTTGTGCTCAAACACAGGCCAATTTAGAGGAAATCCTCTCCCTCTCTAACTCGTCCTAAAGCTGCTAATCTTGTTATTCTGCCCCCCATTAAGACCAAATACATGGCATCTCTCAAAGAAGCTCTGAACGACAAAGACTGAGAGACTTATTAGGGACGGCTCGTACCCTGCCCGGAAATTCAGCTTGATTTGAGACAATGGAGCGACTCCATCAAGCCAAAGATGTTCAGTGGAGTGTGGATTTTATTAAGTGGAGATAAGGTATGATCTCATTGAGGTGAAAGATGCCAGGTACATGGTCAGCAGCGCTAAAACAAAGTTATTTCGGGAGGTCAAGCTAAACTGGAGGAGATGGTGCTTGACTCTCTACTGGTTGGCTCAGGATCCGTATGCATGTGATGTTCATTTTCTGCCACAGGTTTTTTACATGGGCAGTAGAGTGAGTCAGCCGTTGAAAGGCATGCCAACACTTGCCTGAACACACTTCCTCTCAACAGTTCTGCACCCCACCCACCCCTTCACGTCTAGTCTGGATGAGGACATGTCTGGGTGCAAAATGGGCACATTTACTGTACATGCACACTTTTAACCAACTTCCTTACCAAAGTGACTTAAAATACAGTGCACAAATTGTGGTATTGCCAAATAGCAAGACAGGAAAAGAAGAAAATAACCACTTTCACACACACAACAGCTTTCTGTCTTTTATTTGCATTGCCGTCATTCGCATATCAAAACCAAATTGCTGTTTAAAAGGAGTTCCAATCGCTAATAAAAATATTTAGACTGTAAAAAATGTCCACAGCACTTCAACTTAAAAATTTAAACTTTAGTTGCTAAATGAGTCATTTCAACTTCATCTCATACAACTTGCAAAAATGAAGTTGAGATGAATTAAATAATTTTGATGTGTTAAAAGTAACGGAAAAACAGATGTTGCCTTATTTTACATTCTTTATATTTCTATATACCGGTATATGTATATATATAAACGAGGCATTTGTTGCATCCAGTGGGGACATAATTACGGATTATAATGACTTGTACTGCCTTTTTACGCGTTGCGTTGCATCGCGCCGCGTAAACACAAAACCATAAGCTTGAGTGAGCGGAGGCGGGTGGCCTTGAGAACGGCCCGGCCGGCGGATTCGACGAAGGAGCATCCAGCGGGCTTGCGGCAACCACATGTGACGACCCCGGGCTGGACTCCGCTTCGTCCACGGTGAAAGGCAAATCTTCCGAGATCGTGACGTAGGTATGTGGGGGTGTGTTAGAACGAGCCGTTTTAGGTAAGCGTGGTTGACTCTTAACTTTTATAAAGAATATCTCTTTGGATTTGATACTTTAGTCTTTGCAACTTTACAGATCTTCTTTATGCACCAAGAGCTTGTAACACTCCAAAGAGAAAGGAAAAATTGAAATCGCATCATATGACCCCTTTAAGGCTTTTAGTGTATTTTTGATCAAATCAATTCAGCCTCGATGAGCGTAAGAGACTTCTTTCAAAAACGTTTAAAAAATCTTACCGACCACAAACTTTTGAATGGTTGTGCATATAATCAAAGTTTGTTACATATGTGTATATTCATGTCAGCCAGGAAGACAAATAAGTACAATTTACTGAACGGACTGTTTATCCTTCACCCTTGTTTATATTTGTGTCAAATTAAATATGTCTACAATGACTATAAGGTCCTTTTAGAAAACTTTCCTACTGGTGTTCATTTACACAAACTGTCACACATCTAGATTCATGGGCACTGTCTGCTAAAACTGAAATGAATAGTCAATGTTTACTGCTTCGTGATCCTCCTCGCTCGCCTGGAGAGGTGAGGAATTCAAATGAGGCAGCCAAAGGTCGTTTCTGTGGAGTTTTTGAGGTGTCCTCCAGAGTGTGTGCACAGGCCTTCTGTCAAGCCGAGCTCCAGTCATTGCATCTGCAGTCGGCTTGCGTCACGGACTGTCACACACACATACACACACATTTCCTTGGCTGGGCAACCGAGTGTTATAGTTAGGAGAGATCTGACCTTCACACGCATACAAACCTGTTCTCATCAAATCTAGTCCATCTATCATAGTTCTACTCTAACACACACACACTTTCACACAGTTGTGCAGGAGGATTTTGCTATGTGACTCAGAAATCTTCAGGGACCTATTGATCAGAAAGAAACTGCACAGCTCACACACATACACAAATTGGCAGTAATCGTTACCAGGGGCCAAACTGATGTGGTTGCTAACGTTAAAACCCTCTTGCCCACAATGAAAGGCTGGTATGTGACAAAAAGAAAAAGATATGCCATTGAAAGAGATGCTTTTGCAGACTTGACTAATCAAACAACCTTTTTCCCCTTTGGCTTTTCAGTGCAGACATGCCCACACACTGCTTTCTGTCTCTCTTTCTCTTACCTTTTTTCTCCCCAAAGGACATTTTTATTGCTGTCATGGAGATCTTAGTTGTGTTTCATATAAACGACCAGTCAAAAGTTTGGAATAATTAATATTTTTTTAAAGTTTCTGTTTTATTTGAATATATTTTATAATGTCATTTATTTCTGTGACTGCAAAGCTGAATTTTCAGCAGCCATTACTCCAGTCTTCAGTGTCAAATTATGTTTTAGAAATCATATAACATATGACACTGAAGGCTGGAGTAATGGCTACTGAAAATTCAGCTTTGCCATCACAGGAATAAATTACATTTTAAAATCCATTCAAATAGAAAACAGATCTTTTGAATTGTACAATATTAAATTATTTCACAATATTACAGATTTTACTGTATTTTTTGATCAAATAAATGCAGCCACGGTGAGCAAAAGAGACTTCATTCAAAAACATTTGAAGACTTTTAATCACATAACCACAGTTTGAGACATTGTTGAGACCTTATTTAAGACCTCTCCTGAAACTTTAGATGAGACTCGTGCAACATTAGTCTTTTTCTCAAAAGAAACATTTGAAACAGCAGACTTAATTTGGTTTCCATTTAATGTCACTGTTATCTAGTAGAAACAATTGCATACATTAAAAATATCTCGTGTTTTATTTCTCTGTCTAGTAAGTATTTCTGTGAGCCGATACCCTAACATGCTTGAAACAGGTCACATGGTAATAGAAAGTCTTGATGTGGCCAATAAACAGTGGAAAAAACAAGGTGATGCATTTGTGTTGCTTTCTGGGAACTAAAACACAACTTTAAACACACACAAACGTGTACTCACCCTGATGGATTATCCACCTTGAGAAAAGCCTGGATAACCAGTGGAAACTCATACTTTACTATGTACAAGTAGCTGGACATGGCTATGAGAGAGAGAGAGAGAGAGAGAGAGAGAGAGAGAGAGAATGGCTGTGAGATGCATACACACACACAGACACGCACACGCACATATACGGTAAACAACCTAATCCAGGATGTATTCGTCCACTCCAGGGGATTCTGGTTATAAATGTCACAATAAAGAAGAGAATTAGTTCTATATTTAGTTTTTATAAACATGCACCAAACGCCAACCAGCTCAGGGTCTTTTTCAATCACTGTAGATTAAATCACGGTTCAAATGACAAAGCTCTTATACATCTTAAATATTATAAAAGAATGTTATACAATAAGCCAGATATTGAGATACATTTAATTACTTTATATTTATTACATTACGTCAGTGATTAACTGATTATCAGAAATCTTGGAATAGCCTATAGATATATTCAACAATTTTGAAATTAAATCATTTATATTTGTAATAATAATCAGCAGATGGACTGCAACATTAATAATTATTTGTGTTGAAATATACTGCAGCCTGTCTACAACACTGAGGAAACAGAGGAACGGTTACTGTGATAATGAAGAAATAAAAAATAACAGAGTGATGGCCTAGAGCGTAAATGAATGAATGACACTGCTATCTAAGGCCAGTCACTCTCTCTGCAGAGGTGTACATGTGTGCTGTGCCCTTGATGGGTCGCAAAGCAATACATTGTGACGTTTGCAAGAGTCTCACCTCCAATATTCTGCAGGGTGATCGCAATGCCAGCAGCCATCTTGCCTGGTGTGCCGAAGGCTCGGAAGCCCAGTTGTTCATAAGCTCTAATGCCTGACAACAAAGAAAAAAGAGACGTGAAATCCATACATTGCCCATTTGCTATTAATATACAGCTAATCCCCCCCCCCAAATATTTTTCTTCCTCTGAATAATTACAATACATTTAAAACTGTATTTGATAATAATAATAATTATATCACAAACATGTCTTCCAAGTAATATAGTCTTACTAATTAAATCAGATTCTGTTTTTATAGCATTCAAATTTATTCATTATTAAAAACGACTATCACGGATATCACGGTATATGTAAGGTTTGTTAGTTTTTCAAGGTAACCATGTGGTAAACGTGGGTTTGGGGAAACAATGTAACCATGGGCTTATAGTTGATATAGCACTGACAATGACAGGCACAGTTGATCAAGCACAGCAGACGCTCGGCTATTTTTAGCCTAATGCACACCAGAAATATTCTGGCCAATTAAAATCTCTCACAGAGGAGTGAGGCAGATGGTCACTGAGCCAACAACGAGAGCAATGTCACATCAGTTAACACCTCCATCTAAATCAGCTCTTCATTTTAGCAGGGTAAAGGTTCAGGAACAGTTTTCATATCCAAATTATAGTCTTAACTACAGAGGAGAGCTTTAAACTGGTACTGGGTCAGTGTGATGAAATACTCACCCACAACGCCTGAAGATTTTAGCAGCAGGTGAATGGAGTATGAAGACAGACCAGCGACAGCAGTGAGGAGAATTCTGCAAGACAGAAAAGACAAAATAACTGCAACTGGAACCAAATGTCAATGTGTTATATTTACAGAGTACTGTAAAACAGCCGTTGGTTCAAAAGCACAGAACTGAAAGGGCTCAAAGCACACATGGGATAATGCCACTCAAGACAAAGTAATATTCTAGGATAAAAACAAGAAATTAAATATATTTATGCCAATTATGAAAAAAAGCTATCATAAAAAGGAATTTATGTCAGTCATAGAATATTATTACACTGCCCTACATTATATTTTCTGTATATATTTTCATTATAAATCCAACACTTTCTCAAAATGTGCATTTTGTAACATTTTTGCTATTGAAAACCTTGTATTGTCACTTAATTACCAGAAAAGCTGCCACAGACATGATTCTTGTTTTCCTCTGAGCCAGGTTACAACTATTTGTTGAATTCTCAGCTGATTTTCACATGTATGAATGATTCTGAAGACTATTTTAGGTCTAATCCTGATTTCCACTTTTTGTACTCCATTGCAGATTTAAAGTTAAATGATAAATTTTTAATACTTATTTTTGTCAATAAAACCTCAACTTTTGACATGTATCTAATTCTGTTATTTTGTCAAGTGCATTAAAACTGTTATTTTATAATTATAGTTATAATTATCATATATAAATTATATACATACAAACATAAATTAAATGTATATCAATTATTTTCTATGATTATTTATTTTTATTTTCTATGACAACATGTCAGATATATTTGATTTCTTGTATTTACAGTATAATTGAATAATTTAGAATAAAAAAAATTAATGTCACTGTATATCTATCATTTATAAATATGCTATGTTTATATTAATATATAGAATATAGAATTAAAAAAATATTTACAGGCCTAATTCTAAGAGCTGAAAAGAGGTTATAGTCTCAGTAAGGTGGAAAAATACTAGACAGCGTAATCACAGGCTAGTCACAGACAGCCCATAAGTGCAATGGCACCCTCCAGCTGCCAACATCTGGACAAACATCTCAAGCTGGGAACCCGAAATACGCTCTACTGACTCTTTTTCCTCCATGCAAATGTCCTGTTTAGTCCCTTTTCCTAGGTCCAGAATGTCTGGGCATCTTTACTGACCAGGCCTTCTCTGCCAAGCACTCAGTTTCAACTCCGCACTTTCTCACGTTTTCCCTTTTCCTTCTTTTTTCCAAATGACGTGGCTGAACTGCAGGAGGAGAAGTCAACGAGTGCAGTTCCACACCAGAAATATTCTGGCCAATTAAAATCTCTCACAGAGGAGTGAGGCAGATGGTCACTGAGCCAACAACGAGAGCAATGTCACATCAGTTAACACCTCCATCTAAATCAGCTCTTCATTTTAGCAGGGTAAAGGTTCAGGAACAGTTTTCATATCCAAATTATAGTCTTAACTACAGAGGAGAGCTTTAAACTGGTACTGGGTCAGTGTGATGAAATACTCACCCACAACGCCTGAAGATTTTAGCAGCAGGTGAATGGAGTATGAAGACAGACCAGCGACAGCAGTGAGGAGAATTCTGCAAGACAGAAAAGACAAAATAACTGCAACTGGAACCAAATGTCAATGTGTTATATTTACAGAGTACTGTAAAACAGCCGTTGGTTCAAAAGCACAGAACTGAAAGGGCTCAAAGCACACATGGGATAATGCCACTCAAGACAAAGTAATATTCTAGGATAAAAACAAGAAATTAAATATATTTATGCCAATTATGAAAAAAAGCTATCATAAAAAGGAATTTATGTCAGTCATAGAATATTATTACACTGCCCTACATTATATTTTCTGTATATATTTTCATTATAAATCCAACACTTTCTCAAAATGTGCATTTTGTAACATTTTTGCTATTGAAAACCTTGTATTGTCACTTAATTACCAGAAAAGCTGCCACAGACATGATTCTTGTTTTCCTCTGAGCCAGGTTACAACTATTTGTTGAATTCTCAGCTGATTTTCACATGTATGAATGATTCTGAAGACTATTTTAGGTCTAATCCTGATTTCCACTTTTTGTACTCCATTGCAGATTTAAAGTTAAATGATAAATTTTTAATACTTATTTTTGTCAATAAAACCTCAACTTTTGACATGTATCTAATTCTGTTATTTTGTCAAGTGCATTAAAACTGTTATTTTATAATTATAGTTATAATTATCATATATAAATTATATACATACAAACATAAATTAAATGTATATCAATTATTTTCTATGATTATTTATTTTTATTTTCTATGACAACATGTCAGATATATTTGATTTCTTGTATTTACAGTATAATTGAATAATTTAGAATAAAAAAAATTAATGTCACTGTATATCTATCATTTATAAATATGCTATGTTTATATTAATATATAGAATATAGAATTAAAAAAATATTTACAGGCCTAATTCTAAGAGCTGAAAAGAGGTTATAGTCTCAGTAAGGTGGAAAAATACTAGACAGCGTAATCACAGGCTAGTCACAGACAGCCCATAAGTGCAATGGCACCCTCCAGCTGCCAACATCTGGACAAACATCTCAAGCTGGGAACCCGAAATACGCTCTACTGACTCTTTTTCCTCCATGCAAATGTCCTGTTTAGTCCCTTTTCCTAGGTCCAGAATGTCTGGGCATCTTTACTGACCAGGCCTTCTCTGCCAAGCACTCAGTTTCAACTCCGCACTTTCTCACGTTTTCCCTTTTCCTTCTTTTTTCCAAATGACGTGGCTGAACTGCAGGAGGAGAAGTCAACGAGTGCAGTTCTGCTGGAAACGGCGGTGCCCTGACTTACACAAGCTCCAAAATGGATAATCATCATCATCAAAAAATAAAAAAAAAACTCCCAGCCTTGACTAACATTCCACAAATATTTAAATAAGTGGAGCACAACTAGTACAGCTAATCACTCGCATTTAATAACAAATTACGCTCGAGGAGGCAGCATTATGAGAATAAAAAGCTTTGAAAAATCTGAGACAGAACATGCGATTTGTTCACCAGCTGCAGTGTGTTAGTGGATGCAGGTGGCTTGAATGAAGGCACTATGCGATCAGTTCAGTATCCAAACATCAGCTGATTGTGATGAGAAATTTGATATCATCCAAGCCCCAAAAGACAAAGAAAAAAGGTCTTAATTTAGGAGTTATATCTGTTCCAAAAGCTAGTTGCTGCCTTCGAAAGCTTCCTAACTAAAATGAAATCTCACAAGTGACTGAATTGGAACACTCTACTTACTTGAGTCTTTAAATGTCTTGGATGAATAGAAAAGAACAAGATTTATTTAAAATAAAATCTTTTGTAATTATTAAAGTCTTTATTGTCACTTTTGATCAATGTTTCCTTGCTGAATAAAAATATTAATTCATTTCTTTCAAAAATAATCTTAATGACCCCATACTTTTGAAAGGTATAGATACGCATGATGAAAATATACAAAACTTTTAATTAGATCATTTTATCTGTTGAATGAAATGTATTAATACTCAAAATTTCACTCAAATAATTTGCCATATTATTTTTTTTTTCCAAGAGCGTTAAATCTGAGATCAAGACCAGTCTTGAATGCTATGGTGCTAGAATGCCTTGTAAAAATCTGAAGACAAATTACTGTTAACTTTGTATCACACACACAATTCATTCAGGAGTGTCTGGATGTGTTTCTCCATTTACTGAAGGCCGTTTATCCAAGTGGCTTCATCAGTTCTTAAATTAATGGATAAACACATCTTAAGCAAATGGAAGAAGTGGGTGACTCAAGCACAATGTTAATTGAGACTCCAGCAGTACTCTGTCACGGATGCTATAAAAGATTATTTTAATGGAGAAAAATACATGAAAAATTAATTGAGCGTGGTGCTACAGCAAATCATCATATCAGATTTTCTAAGTATCTACTTTGTATGACACAATTCTTGCTCCCACTGTTTTGAGACTTGTCTTTTTATTCCAGGAACATGAAATAAATGCATGTCCTTGAGCAATAACATGTCCCAGTAAGCCACAGGAAGCCGAATTTCAAGGCAAAAGTTGGGGATTTTTCGGTTTGTCATAATCTTCCACAAAGAGCTGCTCTTTCAAAGACTACCAATAGAGCCCCCAGATAATTTAGGTAATAACATTGTCCCAGATGCTTCTCCTTAAATTTCTTTAAAAAATAGAAGCAAATACACATATAAATATATATGATAATGACAGTTTGTTGAAATCTATTCCGAAACTCCACAGGAGACAAATGTGAGTTTACTAGGGTCTTTTTCTCAGGAGAAATCTGAGCGCAGGAGCCTCTGTTTGCTGTCACTCTTGTAAGAAAAGAGGAATAGGAACGCCACACGCTGTTTTGTGATGCTAGATAGATAAGTTATCCTTGTTTGTGATGTTGTGTATTTCCAGGAGTCATGGATTCACTCTCGTCTCTAGAGAACCGCTGCCAAGATTCAAAGTGACACAACAAAATCGAGCCTGAAGTCAACCCACAGCTCACACGGGCGAAACCCAACATCAACATTTCAGAATCTGTCCTCTATCTTCATCTATATACTGTACACCATATACAACAAAAATCAGCATAAAATTTACGATAGCCTGTAGAGTACAAAATGCTCATCATAAGCCATAAAGCATATAGAAGAATACAAATAAATGTTATTATACTAGCATACAGTACATCATATCCTGAGACTCCACAATGATATCCTCATAGCAAGGTCTAAGAAACTCCCATAAACCTTAAGAATTCATTCCCAAGAGCTGCACTACTATTGAAAGGAACATTAGCTGCATTATTAAATTGTGTCTGGGATTGATTTATGAGTAGCCCGAAGCCACAATCAGCACTGGAGAAACACTGTTCTCAGATCAGACAGGTACCACACGTAAAGAATCGGGAGTATGGAGAGTTCAAGTGTGCCAAATATCGCAGAACCCCAGTCACACCAAACAGCTCAAACCCAAAGCCCTCTCAGAAAGGAAAATAAAAAAATCCTCTGTACATTGCTCAACCCAGATTAAAAGGCCTGACTGGTTTTCATAAAGCATGTACAACCTAATCTTCATGATCACAGCAGAGAGCCCATTTTAAGTAGCACAGACCTTTAGATCATACCTACAGTAGATGACAGACTCTTTGTTAACGAAACTAATACAGCACGTCTGGCGTGAATGCAGAGCTCCCGTGCAAAGTGAGTGTCCTGGTACAGCCCGCTCAGCTCTACCGAAGGTCAGTCAGGAAACAAATCTCTCTGGCAATCTGACTTTTCTAATAAAAGCTGCTTTACTAGAGGATTAATACAGCGGGAACACCAGTTCACAGAATGGGAATTAACATAGATCATGACAACAAACAAACTGTAGGGAAGCTGTGACATTGTGATAAATTTTAGTGAAAAAAGTACTTCTTTCTTTCTTTCTTTCTTTCAAAAAAATGTCTTACTGACCCCAAATTTTAGAATGGTAGTGTACATTGAGTCAAATATAGGGACCAGAATTGTTGTACAAGATAAAGTAAGTACTTCACAATTGGATTCATTAATATAATCAATTATACTGCATGATGACATATTAATATAATCAAATAACAGCATGATGACAATTTAATTAGCTTATTAATACACACTACAATAAACGCATTAGGATACATATTCAGCAAGAACAACAATGGCTTTAATTCTCAATAAAATATCAGATCTGCAGTAAAAAACATGATCAATTCTGGCTCTAATGTTTCCCCACAAAGTGGTTTATGATGGTATCAAACGCACAATGAATTTATTAATTCTAGCTCAAAGTGAACTATCTATTCTCCATAAAGGCATTTCCCTTACAAACTGAATGTATGGAGTTTAACCTAAATCTGTAACTTACATAAAGAGGACAATGCCCGTGTTGGCCATTGCATACGCTAATCCCAAAATTCCACTTCCCATGATGGCGTTTCCCAAATTGAAGACGGACATCCCAAAAGAAGTCTTTCCCTCAAACTAAAAAGAACAACAGAGCAGTTAGTCCACACATTCACATCTGAAAAATATTATCTTGTCTGGCACATGTTCACAAAATGCCATACATGAAATCTTACCAAAAGCTCAACTTACATCCGTGAAGCGAGGAGTTTTCTTGTCATCTGCATTGGACAGGAACTCCGAGCTTTCTGCCAGGTTTGCCTCTGCATTACCTGGAGTTCTGTCAGTAATAAAGACACACATAACACCCATGAGAGATTGCCTGGCAGTGCACTGTCAAAGGAAACTTACTAAAGGGCTAACATCACCAAAACACTGATTTAGTGTGGGTGCTTTATTTACAGGTGCATGATGTGCAGCTGCAGAAAAAAAACAGTTTTGTTTGCTAATGATTCCGCTCTCTGTATGACATACCTGGCATTTTCAGTGCTATTTGGTACAAGTTCCCTACAGAGCAGTGTAGGAGCCGCATCCACGAAAGCACAAGAGACATATAACACACCTTTAGATAAACACTACTGAAGGCAAGTGGCCACAATCAGGAGAAAGTGATGTCTAGTTGAGAAACATTTGATTTGCTTATGTGAAGGCGAGCGGTTCTTCTACATGCAGGATGATTTTGTTTTGCATATAAAATAACATACAGGTGTTTCTTCAACTAAAGGCACTTTTAAATCTTGCAGAGAAAAAAAATTATTACCTTAAAGGAAACTTTTTGCATTCTCACTAAAATGTTTTTTTCCTACTAGCAACATGCCTCAGAGGAGCATTCAGTTATTTTTTTCTAAACCAAAACATTATGCATTTTGCAACATTTTTAAATGAAACTGCCTTTGTCTTGTTACGGCTAAATTCATAGCCAGCATTATATGTGTTTTATCTTAATTAAATATATAATTTTCACAAAATAGAAGTTGAAAATTTATTTTACACAATGTGTAGATCATCAGTTTTAAACAGTTAATAACATAATTTTGTGATTATTTTCATATTAAAACATTGATTGTCTGGGTCTGAGAAAAGGGTAAAACAATCAAATCTATATATTAAAGGCATTTGTATTTTAATGTGACCTAAAGAACAAATATAACCTAAAGAACAAAGTTAGTTTGACTAAAAATCTATTGTTGCCACATAAAAAGTTCCTGTAGTTGAAGAAACACCCATAAGCATTCATTTGCACAAAAACATCTACACAATCACAGACACATTGGAGCTGTGAACACAGTTATGAGAGCATAACATCAGTGCTACTGAATGTGCCCAGTGATGACTGAACTGTGCTGTTCAGTGACATTTAGGACTGTGATGACAGACAGGTTTCACCTTATTAAGATGACATGACTGGAAGCTTTAATGCTAGCTGGAAGATATTGCAAAAACACACACTAATGTTCACACATACTGTACATATGCTCTAACAAAAGCTTAAGACACCCCTACAATAGACTGAATGATGGATTGAATGATAAAGCTTATACCAACTGAAACTGTATTACTAAATCTCCACACATTGGATGACTGACAATAAACCATCCTTAACCAGACAGACATTATATAGCACCCTTGAGCGAATACTTACTGAGCTGCATCTTCTGATTGGCTTTTTATTGCAGTTGCAGTTGTCTCCTCACCAGCTTCGTGCCCCTTTCCATTGGGGATAGTGTTAATCTCGGTAGGCTCCATGCTTTCAGAGCGATTATTCTCGGTCTTCAAGTGTGCGTGTGTGTGAGAGGAAGGTGTATAGAGAAACTTTGTGTCGGTCCCTTGTTTCCCTATAAGAAAAGCATTCAAAAGCCAGTACATATTAATCCCAGCTTGTTTAAAGGAGACATGGTGTGTTCATCTGTGTAAAATGGAGCAGTGAAGGTACGTATTATGTAAGGCCTTGAAATAAGATAGTGATGTGAATCTCCAGGCTCAATTCATGTTGTTGCTTTCTGAAATTTGTCAGAAGATGACAGTCTGCATGAAGCGGAATTTGCGTATTTTCTTCAATATTATGACGTATACTCTAGTGAAATGGCTTGTCAAACGAGAAAAAATAGGGGGGGGGCAGCACTTGATTTTGTGAATGGATTAGATCAGTGTTTCCCAACCGGGAACCGTCTGTCGAGAGCAGGGGTGCCGTGTAAAAAATCTTTTTTTAATATTTTTTAATTTCTAAAATGTTCAAAAAAGCATCTATTATATAATATCAATTTCTGATGTCGCCAATAATTAGAGATGCACCGAAATTTTGGCTGCCGAAAATTAGTTCACCGCTCAGGTTTCACTTTTACGTGGTGTGACGCTCTGCGTATTATCCCCCTCTATGCGTGTGCGCTCCGCTCAGTCGCTCCACTCGTATACCATTCGGTATATGCGAATATATGCGTATATAATAATATATGCGTATATGCGAATCGGAACAGCAAAGTCCACTCAAAAATTGAGCCGACAGGAAACATCGACGTACAGTATTGTTTCTGTCTGCAATAGCCCTACTGTGCTGTAACCAGGTGTGGTAAATGGGCAACTCTGGTAACGCTGCCCTCTCATTCATTGATCTGCTAACCGCTATGTT
>NW_015655406.1:840734-864630 GCF_001515625.1 Sinocyclocheilus rhinocerous
AATGAAAATTTGCTGAAAATGTACTCACCCTCAGGCCATTTTAAGATGCAGATGAGTTTAATTCTTCGTCAGAACAGATTTTGGAGAAATGTAGCATTACACCACTTGCTCAACAATGGATCCTCTGCAGTGAATGGGTGCCGTCAGAATGAGAGTCCAAACAGCTGATAAAAACATCACAATAATCCACAAGTAATCCACTCCAGTCCATCAATTAACATCTTCTAAAGTGAAAAGATGCACTTTAGTAAGAAAAAAACATCATTCCGTCTTTTTAACTTCAATTTCAACTTCATAATCCATAATATTGCTTCTTCAAGAGGAAAAGTCGTTTTGACTGAATCAGAAGTGAAATATGCACAGATCAAGCATAGTTTACAAGTGAAAACAGTTCAAAACAGCTCTAAAAAAATGTTTTGGTGAATTTTGATGTGAGAGGACAACTGGGGATGGCGTTATTATGGATTATACCTCATATTTTGGCCAGAAATTATAGTCTTGGATGGATGTTTTACAAACACACAGCATTTCACTTCATAAAAACTCCATTAATTGATGGACTGGAGTGGATTACTTGTGGATTACTGTGGTGTTTTTATCAGCTGTTTGGACGCTCATTCTGACGGCACCCATTCACTTAAGAGGATCCACTGTAGAGCAAGTGATGTGATGCTAAATTTCTCCAAATCTGTTCTGATGAAAAAGCAAACTCATTTACATTTTGGATGGCCTGAGGGTGAGTACATTTTCAGCAATTTTCAATTTTTGGGTGAACTGTTCCTTTAAATATTCTGAAAAGCTGTTTTTTTAATTTATTTTTATTACATTGTTGAAAACACATGCCACACTGGATCATTTTTAGGTACATACTTGAATTTCATAGATATCATTATTATTTTTTATCGAAACTGCTATTTTTATGAGCGGGTACAACTTTTTGATATACTGTGACAAGTGTGTGCTATCATTCTGGAAGGGCTGTGGTCTAATCCAGTGTTTCCCAACCGGGGTGCCGTCTGTCGAGAGCAGGGGTGCCGTGTAAAAAATCTTTTTTTAATATTTTTTAATTTCTAAAATGTTCAAAAAAGCATCTATTATATAATATCAATTTCTGATGTCGCCAATAATTAGAGATGCACCGAAATTTTGGCTGCCGAAAATTAGTTCACCGCTCAGGTTTCACTTTTACGTGGTGTGACGCTCTGCGTATTATCCCCCTCTATGCGTGTGCGCTCCGCTCAGTCGCTCCACTCGTATACCATTCATGCTCATCGGAACAGCAAAATCCACTCCAAAACTGAGCCGACAGGAAACATCGATGTAGGCCTAGTACAGTATTGTTTCTGTCTTTAGATCATAGGGTTACAGGGGCGTATGATTTTTAAAAAACAAATGATGCCAGGGATTAATTATTTATAATAAACACTGCAATATTCCATTTAAAAATAATATTTGTTAATTCTGATGTCACACTGACTTTAAGCTCAGGCACGAGTTGCATTCTCCAGTGTTTCCCACAGACTTTACACTCTATTTGTGGCGGCATATATGCAAACTCATTCTCTGCCAGCAGGAGGTGCTTGTAGAGCGGGAGATATAGAGGTTTCCCCGGTAACGCACAGTAACCCCTTACTGCAGAACACAAGATCCAGGGGGCGTGGTTGGATCCACATCTAGGGGGTGGAGATTGGTAGGTTTAGGGGTGGAGATGGGTGGGTTTAGGGATCAGGGGGTGGAGATGGGTAGGTTTAGGTATATGTAAGGTGGGAGGAGTTGGATCTGGATCCAACAACACCCCCTGGATCCTGTGTTCTGCAGTGAGGACCATCTCCACACACAAAGCAGCGCTCCGCTCACAAACGCTGCTTTGTCAGACATTACATGCAAGATGAAACGAAAATGGCATCCAAAATTTTCTGAAGACAGTCGGATTCCTTCAGAAATACAGTGATATAAAAGCACCCGCACCGTATTTTGATTTTGAAATGCAGTGAAAAGCAGTGCTCAGTTTATTCAACGAAGTCAAAGCCTTTTGGAAAATCTATTTGTGGCAGTCAGTTTTGATATTGTGACGGGCCGCCACAAATAAATCAATGTATGGGAAACACTGATTCTCAATGTCGCCACTAAGGGTGATATAGCATGCATTAATGTGATCTGCATTTTCTCTATGGTTAGTTTTCATGTGAACTACTCTTGGAGAAACAGAGTATTTGGATCGCTTTGATTCCTTGTATCTGGTGTAGACACTGTGTTACAATGAACAAAAAAAATCATATAACTGCAATAAGTATCATTTTTAACAACAGAAAAAAGAAGGTTCATCAAGACAAACTTTGAATGATGGCCTGAAAGTTTTAAATAAATAAAAAACAATTACTTTCCTTTACAGGCCTTAGAGACAGACAGAAGACTTTGGCTCTCAGTATTTCTCTCATGTGTTTCTTCCTTCTTGCATGACAAAACAGCTCCATCAAACCTCTGCCACTGCCAAATTAACTTTGCAAAACAGCCAGTAACCTTTTGCTCCGATACCGTACAACTGAATAAGTCATCACTTTCTTGACTCAACTGAGAGGTGTTGTTCTCGCTTTCCTCCTTTCACTATATGGCTCATGATGTCTCTATAGCTGTTTTTGTGGTCTCTTCCTGCCTTCATTGGTGCATGACTCCCTGTGGCTTCTTATGATGGACCTGTTGGAGTGCTGAGTCCTGAAAGCACAGGCTGACATGCGTCTCCAGGCTCCCATTTGGCCCCCTGGTATTCCCAATCCTGGTCTGAAAGGACGAAGCCTTAGTATCACATTAGCTACAAAGCATAAACAGAAGTAGGGGGAAAGAGGAGGGGAGGGAACCTACACTCCAAACCAGCGGGCCCATTGAGGAAGCCAGCAGAACCAGCTATGACCAGCTTAGAACTAGTTCTGGCCCTCTTTGTTCGTTCATCTCGCTTTTATTTTTTTACTGCTTTCTTCCCATTCCTTTGCTTTTAATTAGGAGAGGCTTAACATAACAGCCATGCTCTCTTCATGCTTGAAACTCTGGGCTGGCATAACCACAAGTTCCCTCTCCGTCTAGCTCCTTTTCTGTCTTCTACCCCCTCGCTTTTCCCCACTACGCCCCGCCAAACTTGAATTAATAATCGAGCAGAAAATGAATCGGTGTGAACTCTGAGAAGATAAACTCTGAATAATCCAGCGAGATGCCACGTTACTCGGCTTGCTGCGCAGTCACGCCAAGAGCAATGTGGTTGGGCAGCAAAGCACGGTACACAATTGGGCATGCTGTGTGGTTTCCTGGGAACAGGGTTGGAGGAACAGAAGGGTGATTGTGCCAAGCGTCATTATACCAGTGGGGCCTCCTCGGCTCAAACTCGCCAGGGCACTCGAATGGCTGAAAAGGTAATTCATTGGGCTCCCTAATTTAAAAAAAACATTGAACCTTAAATTTGTGAATGTATCATGAAATGGGAAGCAGACCTATGATGGGGGCAGATGTCTGTGCCAAGATGCTGAATGGAGAACCAGCCTGTCCTTCATGCACTCCGCTAATCAGACAGACACTGGCCTGACCGTAACAAATATATGGTTACACGTGATTGGCCGGAGGAGTTCAAGGCTTTGGGCAGAGTCAATTGTCGCATATTCAAGCACATAATAGCCACTGCGTTCGCTTTGCACCGGAACATGCGACGACTTTCAACCGGGTCTGAAAAACACAAACAGAATTTGTTTTCATTCTACTCTGATGTCTGGCAACTACTAAACACACTGGGGAAGAAACAGCATTGCCAACTGGGTCAAGTTTCTTGAATAATGAGAAGTTTATTCACAGATTAAATACTCAACGCAGCCTGCTTTCAATTGCTCATCTAGACTAAACCCGCTAGAACAGGCGCACACTTCCGAAGAGTCATAATATCGCCTCCCTACTGATGTAACAATGTCCCACATTCTCAAAAAGAGGCTGGGACATGCTAATCTGTACTCATTATGTCTGCATGACATCAAGCAGTCACATGCAAAAAAGCATGAATGCTGCATTTGTTGTAACATGATGTGGTGTTGTCAGGAGCTGATTTAGCTCTGTGTCTGTGAAAAGCACTTATTAGAAGTGCTGCAACGACACATCAATGTTCATTAACAGCCTACGAATGTGTTTAAAGTGTCCATAAATTACTATTATTAAGACTGTTTCATCCCTCTCTGTCATGAGATTAAACAGCAGCGAAAACTTGAGTGCAAAAGAGAAAGAAATCGAATGGATTAGAGCAAGAGGTGGAAAGAAAGTGATTAAAGGGATACTTCATCCAAAAAATAAAAATTACCCCATAATTTACTCACCCTCAAGCCATCCTAGGTGCATATGACTTTCTTCTTTCAGACGATTACAATTGGAGTTATATTTAAAAATGTCTGGGCTCTTCCAAGCGTTATAATGGCAGTGAATGGGTGATATTCGATAGTCCAATAGAAGTCCAATAAACTGTGTCCATCCATTATAAAAAAAACACCAAAACACCGGTCAATTAGAAATACAAAATGAGGATTTGTAAAGAAAAAAGTCAGAGGATTTCAATATAAGCCAAGAGAAGACTGGTTTTCCTTTACTAAAGTAAGGAAACTTGCCTCCTTTGCTCCTGTAAACAAATCTTGGTTCTCATGAGATTAGCATATTCTCACTGGACCTTACACTACGCCTACCTTCTATGTCATCCGCTGGAACGTGACTCTCTCATGAACGCGTGTACAACAGTTAGCGGAAGCTAGAGATTACGGTTTATAAAGTTTTAAATATGGTTCTTTTTCTTACAAAAATGCTTTTTTTATACAGTGGTGTGAAAAAGTTTTTGCCCCCTTCCTGTTTTTTTAATTGTTTGCATATTTGTCACACTTAAAAGATTCAGATCATCAAACATCAATGGACAATGGTAATTATATAAAAACGCAATATTAATTAAACAGACTATACATTTCATCTTATTATTTACATAGCAACGCATCATGCAGGCACAATAGCGCTGTATGACAGATGTATCACTTTTATTTAGATTTTCCTTTTTTATTCAAAATATCCACTAAATTTTTCAGTACACCACATTAAGTATGCCACTTAGTACTGTAAGACTTTGAATGTTAAAGTGCAAATTAGCACCTGACCACTCCTGTGGGTTTGCTACTGTTACAATTAAAAATTGTAGAAAGGTAAAAACATGCCAGGCAGACACTGGTATGATGTAAGCAACACAGCTACAACATATAAAATTGATAATGAGTGTGTTAGATTTATAGTGTGTGAATAATCAAGCACTGACCATAATCAGTCTTATTGGCAGCACAGAGGGGCCCCCAAATAAAATTCTGCTTAGGGCCCCATTAAGGCTTGGGCCGGCCCTGGTTGCTAGAGTGTTCTCGGAGGTTGCTAGGTCGTTTCTAGGTGTTTGGTAGTGTGTTCTGGTAGGTTGCTAGGTGGTTGCTTACTAGCCCATGTCAAAATACAAAAAACCTACCCACAAGTCTCTATGATATTCTGGTCTCTAGATGTAGTGTCCCTTCTTATTTAGTGTCCCTTCTTTATTTGAAATAGAAATCTTTTGTAACATTATAAATGTCTTTACTGTCAATTTTGATCAATTTAATAAGTCCTTAATAAAAGTATAATTTCTTTTAAAAAAAATGTATTTTTGTTTTTAGCATCTCTACAGCTAACCTTTCAATTAGAAAAGTATGTGGTGCATCTACTGTAAGTTTAATACTAATAACACAAGCAGTACATCTCTCCTGGGGACATTAGGACAGTGTTTAATGCAGGCACAGCTTGATTTTCTAGGGTGAAACAGTCCTCAAATGTCCCAAATAATGTGAGAGAAATATCTCTTTGTCTCCAAATACCACAGAATCTTATTTACAAAAGTAAACTGAAAGACAAAATGAGATGAAGTGAGACAGAAAGAAAGATAAGAAAAAAAGAGATGCAGACAAAAAAATCTTGCACCCCCTTAACAGCGAGACCAGTGAGACAGCTGATGCAACTCCACGGCATCAGTGACGTGGGCAGAGCTGCATCAGGACGTCACTCGGTCCAGGGGTTTACACAGCACTGGAATGTTTGCCCTCAGCTTTCAGATGTGCGTGAGCTGTGTACGTGGTTTGGTGTCCTGCTCTTAAATGATGCCTGCTGTGTGATTGCTTACAGACATGCCAGCTGTGTGTATCTGGCATATACTCACACACCTCTGCTCTTCAATTCGTTAAACCTACACTGTAATATCCAGGCTAATTTCTCAGTCAAAAGGTCCAGGTCTTTAATTAACTGATAAAGGATTTGGAACTGCTGCGAACAGCCCTCTGTCCTCCCTACCATCTGGATTATAATCTCAGATTAACTGTATTCTGTCATATTCACTCTATTCCAAGAAAAATTAATCAGGTTATTACTAAAACAACATAATGGGAGACTTGTTTTAGCTTTAGGTATTGGGGAAATTTAAGTGGCTCTTCCCTTGCAGAAAGACAGTAACAAAACAAAAATCACAAAAAAAATCTACATAAAAAAAATACTCACTCTTATTTTAAACACAAATGACCTTCTTCAGCAGAAAAACACAAAAGTAGTAATTTTGCAGAATGTCCAAGCAGAACTTTTTTTATATAATGCATGGGAACTATTATTGTTGAGGTCCCAAAATGACAAAAAGCATCATAAAAAGTAATCTGTACACCTCATTAATACACAAAAGTGAATGAGAGATGAAGTGGAACATATAATGCACGTTTTTGTGATTTTTGTAGCCTGACTGCCTCAATTCACTTCACATTCTATGGAAAAGAACAGCAAATCCTGTCCGATTCCACTGAAGAAATAAAGTCATACGGGTTCAGAATGACATGAGATTGAGTAAATGATGACAGAATTTTCATTTCGAGTAAATTATTCCTTTAATATCTGTAGGTTGGTATAATCATATTTTCACTCCACAAGAGAAATGGAGGAGATTAAACAGACTAAGAGATTGACAATGACATTTCTCTCCTATTTTAGAATTGCAGCTAATACAGCGATGTTTTAAATGAGTCATACTCCACAAATACAATCCAACACACATTCACACAAGTGCAAAATCTGTTGGATTTTTCAAAGCCGTCACACAGGGGCTAAACTGGATTAAAACTGCATCACATGCCCGCCTCACTGCAGGATAAACATCCAGAGTCTTCATTTGGCATCAAAAATAGCACAGAACATTCACACTCAGTCATGTGACAAGCAGAGATGTATAACGCTAGCATCACACCGTTCATCCTGTGATGTGAAGAGCAGACGTTCTGTCAAGGCTAATGCTGAAGTGTGTGGATAACAGTCAGCTGTGCAGGGGACAGATCCATAAACAAGACATAAACAAGCGTGTCAAGTAAGAAAATATATTTTCTGACTGTCATAATAAAAACACCTTGTATTCCAATGACAAACACTAAAAACACTGACAGTCCATCCTGCTTTAAAAGGGTCATCATGAACTGAGAAATCAAAAATCTTTTGACATATAAGAGGTCATTGTACTATAAAAGCACTTTAGTTGTTAGTTGCCAGCCCTGTAAGTTTCAGAACTCTAAACTTTCTTGTTAGTCTAAAACCAGCTTATATTGAAGCCAGTCTGCCAAAACAGCAGGTTGTGGAGTGTGCCACTTCATGACGTAATAGTGTGGTTAAACCCAGCAATCAACACCTGCTTCTACATCACTGCCTGTTTAGCCCCGCCGACCGATTCATGCATGAAGTGTAAATAACGAAAGAGGCAAACGCAGGTCTATGCAGAAATCAAATGATAAAGATGCTCAGAAGACAACAAGATGCTGTGCTGTGCCAAGTTGTGGGGGAAAAATCAGTCTTTGCATCGCCTTCCTTCTGATCCCAACATTGGAAAGAGTGAACTTTATTTTTAATGAAGTTCCAGTCTGCGTAAGAACTTGGTTCTTCGTTCACTTCATTTCACCACAGATTCGTTTACAAACAGGCACAATTCGATGCAGGATTTTCAGAAAGATTGAAACTAAAAGACAATGCTGTGCCGACTATATTGGATCCGACAGTAACGTTGCATCACACAAGTGTGATTAACTGTTTTTATTACGTGGTCACTATTGCTTTGTCTGTTATTACAGATAGTTTGATATGTAAGCTACTGAGTATTTATGCTTTTTGAACCTAATTTTGTAGCCTGACTGCCTCAATTCACTTCACATTCTATGGAAAAGAACAGCAAATCCTGTCCGATTCCACTGAAGAAATAAAGTCATACGGGTTCAGAATGACATGAGATTGAGTAAATGATGACAGAATTTTCATTTCGAGTAAATTATTCCTTTAATATCTGTAGGTTGGTATAATCATATTTTCACTCCACAAGAGAAATGGAGGAGATTAAACAGACTAAGAGATTGACAATGACATTTCTCTCCTATTTTAGAATTGCAGCTAATACAGCGATGTTTTAAATGAGTCATACTCCACAAATACAATCCAACACACATTCACACAAGTGCAAAATCTGTTGGATTTTTCAAAGCCGTCACACAGGGGCTAAACTGGATTAAAACTGCATCACATGCCCGCCTCACTGCAGGATAAACATCCAGAGTCTTCATTTGGCATCAAAAATAGCACAGAACATTCACACTCAGTCATGTGACAAGCAGAGATGTATAACGCTAGCATCACACCGTTCATCCTGTGATGTGAAGAGCAGACGTTCTGTCAAGGCTAATGCTGAAGTGTGTGGATAACAGTCAGCTGTGCAGGGGACAGATCCATAAACAAGACATAAACAAGCGTGTCAAGTAAGAAAATATATTTTCTGACTGTCATAATAAAAACACCTTGTATTCCAATGACAAACACTAAAAACACTGACAGTCCATCCTGCTTTAAAAGGGTCATCATGAACTGAGAAATCAAAAATCTTTTGACATATAAGAGGTCATTGTACTATAAAAGCACTTTAGTTGTTAGTTGCCAGCCCTGTAAGTTTCAGAACTCTAAACTTTCTTGTTAGTCTAAAACCAGCTTATATTGAAGCCAGTCTGCCAAAACAGCAGGTTGTGGAGTGTGCCACTTCATGACGTAATAGTGTGGTTAAACCCAGCAATCAACACCTGCTTCTACATCACTGCCTGTTTAGCCCCGCCGACCGATTCATGCATGAAGTGTAAATAACGAAAGAGGCAAACACAGGTCTATGCAGAAATCAAATGATAAAGATGCTCAGAAGACAACAAGATGCTGTGCTGTGCCAAGTTGTGGGGGAAAAATCAGTCTTTGCATCGCCTTCCTTCTGATCCCAACATTGGAAAGAGTGAACTTTATTTTTAATGAAGTTCCAGTCTGCGTAAGAACTTGGTTCTTCGTTCACTTCATTTCACCACAGATTCGTTTACATACAAACAGGATTCGATGCAGGATTTTCAGAAAGATTGAAACTAAAAGACAATGCTGTGCCGACTATATTGGATCCGACAGTAACGTTGCATCACACAAGTGTGATTAACTGTTTTTATTACGTGGTCACTATTGCTTTGTCTGTTATTACAGATAGTTTGATATGTAAGCTACTGAGTATTTATGCTTTTTGAACCTAATTCACAGCAGTGCCCATCTATGAAGGATGTAGGCTGTCAAACATACACAACTGTTAGCCAATCATAGCAGTGGCCGTTTACTTCCGAGTCTACAATCCATTCAAACAGAGCGTTCCAATGAGGGGGTCAAAACAGGACAGAAAATAGCCTATTACTTCTAAATGAAGATGTTTTTGATGTAAAAAATCTTGATAACATTATAAGTGGACCTCAGAGAACAGTACAAAATAATAAAAAAGGCAGTTCATGACCCCTTTAAAGAGATGGAGAATTTAAAGTGGCGGCAAAAGTGCAGCACAGGGTTATAATAAACAGAATGTTATTGTGTGTTGGTGATCATTCTTGGTGTAAAAATAAAATATCGCAATGTCAGTTCTTTCAAATATCAAGCAGCCCTAGTTCATAACAGCTGTCACAAAGACTCGGGGCAGGCCCTCACAAGTCTACAAGTGTACACCAATCTACATGGGATGATGCTGATATCAAATGGAAAACATCAAAGTGAAAACATCAGAGCTACTCAAGTGTCCTTTGTTATCCGTTGCTCTTATGCTGATCACAGTCTAGTGCTCGTCTTCATATGTACTGCACTTCATTTGAGAACTCAGTGATTAATGAGATCTGTCTGATGGAGATTAATTCCAAATACACCAATTTAGACATCAACTGTCAACCCTTCGTCCCTCTTTTAATCTGACAAATAACATGAAAATGTTCACTGCCGTTCCAAAGTTTGGAGTCAGAACGATTTTTTTCTCTATGCTCACCAAGACTGCATTTAATGAAAAGTACAGCAAAAACAGTAATATTGTGAAAAAATTACTACAATTTAAAATAACTGTGCTCCATTTTAATATATTCTAAATTGTAATTTATTCCTGTAATGGGAAAGCTGAATTTTTAGCAGTCATTACTTCAGTCTACAGTGTCCTTCAGAAATCATTCAAATATGCCGATTTGCAAGAAACATTTTATTTTAAACATTTATATTACATGCTGTTTAATATTTATTTACTTATTTTGTGGAAACCTTGATACATTTTTTTCAGGATTCTTTGATGAATAGAAAGTTACTATATACATATTTCTGACCCCAAACTTTCGAAAGGTAGTGTATGTAAAACAAGTAATGATACACTCTATAAAATGCTGGGTTATTTTATTTTTTTTAACCCAAATGCTGGGTTCATCCTGTTGGGTCATTTTGTTGGGTTATTTTTAATATTTTTTTACCCAGGTGCTGGGTAGTTTTTCTGTAACTCAGCTGCTGGGTCATTTTCACAGTCAATAAAAATGATGAACCCCCTCACATAACTACCCAGCGCTGGGTCAGTGTAAACAGAATGTTATTGTGTGTTGGTGATCATTCTTGGTGTAAAAATAAAATATCGCAATGTCAGTTCTTTCAAACATCAAGCAGCCCTAGTTCATAACAGCTGTCACAAAGACTCGGGGCAGGCCCTCACAAGTCTACAAGTATACACCAATCTACATGGGATGATGCTGATATCAAATGGAAAACATCAAAGTGAAAACATCAGAGCTACTCAAGTGTCCTTTGTTATCCGTTGCTCTTATGCTGATCACAGTCTAGTGCTCGTCTTCATATGTACTGCACTTCATTTGAGAACTCAGTGATTAATGAGATCTGTCTGATGGAGATTAATTCCAAATACACCAATTTAGACATCAACTGTCAACCCTTCGTCCCTCTTTTAATCTGACAAATAACATGAAAATGTTCACTGCCGTTCCAAAGTTTGGAGTCAGAACGATTTTTTTCTCTATGCTCACCAAGACTGCATTTAATGAAAAGTACAGCAAAAACAGTAATATTGTGAAAAAATTACTACAATTTAAAATAACTGTGCTCCATTTTAATATATTCTAAATTGTAATTTATTCCTGTAATGGGAAAGCTGAATTTTTAGCAGTCATTACTTCAGTCTACAGTGTCCTTCAGAAATCATTCAAATATGCCGATTTGCAAGAAACATTTTATTTTAAACATTTATATTACATGCTGTTTAATATTTATTTACTTATTTTGTGGAAACCTTGATACATTTTTTTCAGGATTCTTTGATGAATAGAAAGTTACTATATACATATTTCTGACCCCAAACTTTCGAAAGGTAGTGTATGTAAAACAAGTAATGATACACTCTATAAAATGCTGGGTTATTTTATTTTTTTTAACCCAAATGCTGGGTTCATCCTGTTGGGTCATTTTGTTGGGTTATTTTTAATATTTTTTTTACCCAGGTGCTGGGTAGTTTTTCTGTAACTCAGCTGCTGGGTCATTTTCACAGTCAATAAAAATGATGAACCCCCTCACATAACTACCCAGCGCTGGGTCAGTGTAACCAAAATTGTATTCCTATCAAATTATTACTGCACAAATGAGAAAATGTCTGTAGTCTCACATTTTTCCTTTTTTTTAATTTTTATTTATGTCGCAGCTAACAACTGCTTGGAAGCTAGCCTACACCGGATCTACACCCCACCTTGGAAGTTTCACCTCTCGCCAAACGAATGCGCAACCAGGGCTG
The DNA here is from genome assembly GCF_001515625.1 of Sinocyclocheilus rhinocerous. Classification (NCBI taxonomy): domain Eukaryota; kingdom Metazoa; phylum Chordata; class Actinopteri; order Cypriniformes; family Cyprinidae; genus Sinocyclocheilus; species Sinocyclocheilus rhinocerous. Next base: position 852,922 of record NW_015655406.1, read on the forward strand.
AAACACGATGTGACATCATTGTCTGTCATGTGTAACAATGTTTCCATCCGCTCCACAAATTACAACAGGAGCGCTATTGATCTACTGTGCTATTGTCGCAGCTGTGGTCGCACTTTGCGTTTGACGCAAACTTAAACTCGTCTGACAGACGAGATGGCACAAGGTGAAGCTATTTCTGATGAAACTTTTCCAAAATGAATATAAGATTGATATTTACTGAATGTTTTTGAGTATTTTATGATTACAAAATACTGACTAGCCATTGAATAAAAAACATTGTATATGAACTGTTCTTGACAGACAGACAGACAGACAGACAGACAGACGAGTGCATTTTTATTATTTAAAATGAAAAACCTTCCAAAAAAAACAACAAAATATTCAACAAAAACAATAAAATAAATCAAAATAACCCAGCATGTGTTCTGTCCAATATTTACCCAGCACTAGATAGATAGATGAGTGCATTTGTATTATTTAAAATGAAAAACCTTCAACTGGTTGACTGACCCAGCACTATGTCAAAAAACAACAAAACATTAAACAAAAACAATAAAATAAATCAAAATAACCCAGCATGTGTTCCGTCCAATATTTACCCAGCGCTAGATTGCCAAATAACCCAGAAATGGTTGTTTTTAACTCAGCATTTTTTTAAAGTGTACAGGCCATTCTGTTTGTAAATAAAGCAAGTGTACTGTAGAATAATAAATAATGCATGCAGGTGCATCTCCTATGGGAGGGGATGATCGTCACATGGAGGTATGTAACATGCTTCCAGCGCAGCTTCCCAGCAAGGAGATTCAGCAGATCTCATTCATCCCAGGCAAACTCTCTCGCTCTCATCTCAAAAAGAAGCTTCAGGCTCAGAATGAATCTGTCAGATCTTGAAGAGTTTTTTCATGTCGGCTGCCACAGTGGAGGGCTTGGAGACGTCACAGGCATCAGGCATTGGCTATCATGATGAGCTTTGCCTGGCCTCTTTTTCCTCCCCTACTCTCCTTCACTCCCTCTTTCCACCCTCAACGCTTTCTGTGTCTCTTTCCCTGGAGGCAGCGTGGAGTGTGACTCATTACAAATGTGATTTATTTATAGGCCTGTGCTCCACATCCTGCTCAGTCGGGGCTGCTCAGGTTCCCACACTGAGATGGCCACAGGTAGTGGAGTCAACAACACACATGCACAAACCAAGCACAGGTAAAACACAGACCACTTACAAATAGACCTAAAATGGCTTGACTCACATAAAACACAGCGGGCACATGTGACAGGAAAACAATGCTATTCGTCAACCTGTCTTTTATGTTCCATGACAGTGATTATGATCTTTGGCTGTAATTCACATTATCACTAAACCACAGCAACTCTGTGCCTGTGAAAAAACAGAAATGAATGGTCAATTTGACCATTATTTTACTTCAAGACCAATAACTAACTAAATAAATAAATACAACTTAGTTTAATTAAAATTAAAAATGATATACAGATCATATTACTATTATAATTATATTATTTTTACCTTTTTTTATTCTTTATTTATTTTACTTTCTTATACTTTATTTTTATATATGCTGCCTATTAATAAAGTTTCAAATCAGTTACTGAGGTTCCAATTCAGTTGGGATGCTGCCTTTGAAGGTAGCTGTCTTTGTAGGCAGTACACAGCAAAGCAGCTCACTAGGTTTGGAACAGAGCCATTAAAAACAGGTGACACTCTAAAATAGAATTAAGTAAAATACTGTAAAATATAGTCCTACAATGTTGTTCTTTGTCTTCTGTAGTCAGTCTTATTTCACATTCTTCTTATCCATTAACAGTTTCTGCAGGTGTAAATGCTGTAAATAAGGAATAATGGTGAGATACTGTAGGGCTGTTTAAAGTTACAAGGTTTTGGATGAAACCTTTGTGTGAAGAATAAAGCCTTAGCCAGTGAGAAGGGACAGATTAAAAAGTGTGACTAACATGAGAGATTTCATTACTTTACTAAGCTGTAAATAAATAAATAAATGTCAGGAAAAGGGAAGGAGCAAGTGATGTGCTGGTAAGCTGTCACATTAATCCAGATTGTATAAAATGATGGCATGAAGAAAGAGTGCATGTGAGGCCATAAAAAAATGCAGAGATTAAATGCTATTGCCTGACTGCACGAAGTTGATAAATCACAGTAAAAAAAAATAAAAATAAAAATAAAAACCCTGGTCAAAAAAAAAAAAAAACACACACAGTTAAAAAAGAAATTGAGATTCATTTACACATTGCATTTTGGGTAGCTGACCAATAGCTTATAACCCCCAGATAAATCCACCATGCATTTTTTTATATAATGCTATGACATTAAAGTAGTAGTTCACTTTTAAATTAAAATTTCCTGATAATTTACTCACCCCCATGTCATCGAAGATGTTCATGTCTTTCTTTCTTCAGTCGAAAAGAAATTAAGGTTTTTGAGGAAAGCATCCCAGGATTTTTGTCCATATAGTGGACTTCAACAGTTACCAAACGGTTGAAGGTCCAAATTGCAGTTTCAGAGCAGCTTCAAAGGGCTCTACACGATCCCAGCTAAAGGAATAAGGGTCTTATCTAGCCAAACCATCGGTCATTTTCTTAAAACAATAAACATTTATGTACTTTTTAACCACAAATGCTCGTCTTGCTCTAGCTCTGCTTGCGCATGCGCTTCTTCACATATTACGTAATCCCGTTGGAAAGGTCACGCACGGTCAGCTCTTCGTCTGTGTACTCCGGTTCAGAAAGGTAGGGTAGGGCGAAAAACGTCTCCAGGTTACGTATGTAACCATGGTTCCCCGAAGGGAACGAGACGCTGCGTCGAAACGCTACGGGAACGCCTCCAGCGTGACCACGCTCTGAATCACATGTGTAATCAATCCAATGGATGGGTGAGACGTCATGGGCGGGGTGACGTAGCGACCAGAAAGTATAAAAGCACGTGCGGTGAAACACGTAATGCGTGAAGTCGAGCTAGTGCACGACTAGCATTTGTGTTTATAAAGCATATACATTTTTATTTTTTTTAGAAAATGACAGATGGTTTGGCTAGATAAGACCCTTATTCCTTTAGCTGGGATCGTGTAGAGCCCTTTGAAGCTGCTCTGAAACTGCAATTTGGACCTTCAACCGTTTGGTAACTGTTGAAGTCCATTATATGGACAAAAATCCTGGGATGTTTTCTTCAAAAAGCTTAATTTCTTTTCGACTGAAGAAAGAAAGACATGAACATCTTCAATGACATGGGGGTGAGTAAATTATCAGGACATTTTAATTTGAAAGTGAACTACTCCTTTAACTTTTTTGTAATAAGATAAAAAAAAAGTGGCTAGAAGCATTGAGAATGTGAAAGCAAGTCAAAGTACTCACTCTATATGTCCCATAATTAATATCAAGAACAATCAAGTTAGAGTAATTATATCCTGCTCACAGAAAAAAGGCTCCATCTTCAATAAGAATGTGCCTTATTTTACTTGAGTTCACTACAGGTTCAGAGGCTGTGACCGTATTTGTTTTCACTTCACACAGCTTCTCCACACAGCTGCCATTTCCGGTGAGTAGGGGCATGTTTCGCTGTTAGGAAGTTATTGTGTGGCTCTGAGTGTGAACACTGAGGCAGTGTTGGGTCAGTCAGGCGCTCGGCAGATGAGGGAAGCCTCCACATGTTGGCATGTCTGCAACAATAGAAGAGAGTAACAGTGGTCCAAACAGGGCGCATCGTTTCAGGTCGGCCCATCAAACGCCATTCTGTGCCAGTGTCCACACACCAGCCCCAAACAAAGGGACACCCTCTCCTGTCTTCCCTGATGTTCTTCTCCTGAGTCACGTGGTGAGAGCAGAAGATCGTGAGGGGATGGCACCATGACCTGATGGCAAATCTATATACTGCTGGCACCTCTGATGAACCAGAGCGACCAATCAGAAGCCAATGCTCAGCTGACGACGTCAAGAGACCTCCAATCACATTCAAGGTCTCAAGACAAAGGATACTAAGCATTCATTTCCTCTTTAACAATAACACTATTGGATGAATAGAGAGAGACAATGTTTCATTGACTTGCGGCATACTTGGCGAGAATTAATGGCATTGTAATTGGAGTTACATTCCGTCAAATCATTTATCCAATCATTTAAAGTGAATTAAAGCATTTTAATTGTGGGAAATGATGACTTGTTAACCCTGTAAGTCCTGACCAATGAAATGATAGTCAAAAAAAAAAGTTTATTATTTTTTTAAATGGAACCTTTAGACAAAATATGAGTATCATATGTGATACGTCAGGCTTTTACAGCTCATAGGGACAATATGGAGCTCATACTCGAAGAGTAAAAAAAAACAACACAATACAATACAATTATGATTCAGAGATAAACAAATAAACGTTTTTCAAATCATGTATCATATTTTATACATTTTAACATGATTTTTATAAAAAATGATGCATGGATAATCAAGTAAACCTAAGTTGATTCAAATCAGTAAGTGTTCATCTTAAAATATTATTAACAATTTACAAGTTACAAGTTATTCTTATGTTAACTTCATAAAAATCAGTAAAGATTTCACAGCAATAAGACAAATGTATCATGACCTGACTGGGGAAGTTTTTAGAATATATTTAAAGGCCTTTTACTTGCTAAAAAGTATAAACTATCAATCAGAAAACAGAAGGCATGTAGTAGATTGTGTACAACAGGTTTTTCATTCAAATTTGATCATGTTGATTATTTAGGAGGCATTAGAAATTTGCATGGCAAATATGATACAGTAGGCTTTAGGGTTCAAGAGATGTGTAAATGTGTAAACTATTCTGTCATCATTTACTCATTACTGTACATGTGACTTACTGCCAAAACCGCTAAGACAGCAGCTGGTTTGAACCAGGCCAGATGATTCAAATTCAACAGATCATAAAAAAAAAGAAACTGGATCTTGTTTTCCGGTGGAATCTGAATCATGTACTCAGTATGAATGCATTAAAAATCGTTAAGTCAGCCAGTTAGACTGCTAGACTCCAGAAAAACTGCTCTGACTAAATTTGAATGTTGGACGACAATGCTGCTCTGCCAACACTACAGTGTGGATCTACAACCTCAGTGGTTAGTTCCCAAGAAATGCTGGAACATAACTGCCAAAAATGGAAATTGGACAAATGACACATGATATGACACAGAAAAGAGCTTTGCCAACACAAACACCTCAATCATGATACAATATAATATAAAACGATATTGCGGCCCTGCTGAAATTAACCAAATTCGTGCAAACTAAACCATTACACAAAGTCACCAATAAGACATCTTAAAGTACAGGGCCCAGGAAGTGCACACATTTTGTTTATTTTTATTTTATTTATTTAATTTTTTTACATTTTCTTTAAATGTTTAACTATGTGTGTTGATATGTATCAAACTTTGATATAATATTCCTATATTTGTCTTTTTTTTTTTGGAGTCTATACTTTGTAAACTATGTAAATTTGTGTCAAGTGATGTTGTTAAAAACCTAGCGCACTCAATTTACATTTTGTGCATGAATTTATTGTGGTAATCAAGAATTTACTTGTTCAAAATAATGATTCCACCCACCAAGCATTTTAATTAAAAATTGTAAACACACAACATAGAAAATATTTAATTAAAAACAGCCAATAAAATAGGGAAAATAACTTTTTTGTCCTGTACATTCTTTATAGTTCTACACAGACACTGTGTCTGAATTAGGGTTGGGTATCGTTTGGGTTTTTTACGAAACCGGTGCCAAATCGATACTTTTAAAACGGTACCGGTGCCTGAACCGATACTTTAATAAATAAATAAATACCCAAAATAGGATGGATTGGCCATTATTGAGCGCTATAAACACATTTAATGTCTGTTTCATTCATACAGGACGCCAGAGGGCACCCTCGCACAGAAACTCTACGACGTAGAGGAGTGGGATGACTTTCTTTTAGCCTAATTTTGAATTTTTACAATGTTTTTGTAATGTATTAATTATCATGGGCTGTAATAAAAAAAACAAGTAGTCCTATACTAATACTAAGAGTAAATATGGTTCGAATGAATATTGATGATAATAAAAAATAAAAAAAAATATTGGGCTTGTTTTGGGCTTGTTTTTTAAACTGCGGTTGCTTATTTATCTTGCGAGAGTTGGCAACAGTGCTCAGGACATCCCTATACTCTTTGCTAATATGGACAAAGGCATTGCTATTGCTGTAACTGAGTAAACAGAAGATATAAACGTTTTGAATGATAAAACAAAGACAATAAACACTCGACTGCGACAATGTATAGTTTATCTGTGATATTCAAGCCATCTTTGGTATTTTCATCATAATTAAGTATATTTATAATCCATTGCTAATCAACATAGTCTTTTTACCATATGCTTTTTACAGTATAGAACATATTTTCTGCCTCATTCTGTGACAAGAAGCCACATCAGAGCACAAAAGGAAGCAGTTGTGGAGTAAAAACGTTATAGTGTTCTCTTTTCTTGGACAACAGGTTTAGAAATGCTTCTCATTGCAAGTCATTACAAGGGAAGTTTAGCTTTAGTAGGGTGACAATATTTTAGTTTTTCAAAAAAAGGACAGTAGGGGGCAGGTTCGTGGGTGGGGCTTTGCCTAACAGTATAAGTAGCAAGGTTTTTTTTTTGTTTGTTTGTTTGCTTATTCTGTTTGTATAATAAATAAAAAGAAAACAAGTAGAAAGAATAGAAAAAGAATAGGGAATGCTAGTGTTAGAGGGTCATTTTTAAATAAAACAAGTCAATAGAACAGAAAAAGAATAGATAATGCAAGTGTTAGAAGGTCATTATTTATAATAAATAAAAAGAAAATAAGTGGAAAGAATAGAGAAAGAATAGAGAATGCTAGTGTTAGAGGCTCTTCTTTCTTTATAAATAAAACAAGTAGGTAGAATAGAAATAGAATAGAGAGTGCAAATGTTAGAGGGTCAAGTTTTTTAATAAAACAAAAACAAGAAGATAAATTAGAATTAGCATTATAATAGAGAGTGCTAGAGTTAGAGGCTCAAATGAAGATGAAAGAGATGTGTTTTCAGCTGTTTCTTGAAAATATTAAGGACTCAGCTGCTTGGATTGAGTTGGGCAGGTCATTCCACCAGGAGGGAACAGTTAATGTAGAAGACCATGGAAGGTTTATCATAGGTAGAATGCAAAATGTTTCAATACAAGCATTTCAGTCAAATGTAATTTATGCAATATTTCAAACCTTTAACCCACCTGCGAAAATCAACCCATGGCACCAGTTTAAAAGTCATTTTTGTAGGTCCACAAAGAGGACATGTCCGGGGAAAAGAGGATGTATGGTCACCCTAGCTTTAGGCATTTTAATTTAAGAATGTTTAGCTTAGCTAGCTAACGGTATCTACCTGCTGCCATCAGAGCAAGTGTAATTACTGCATTCACGCACTCCTCGGATGCTCTCATTTCCCTTTCCGACTTACTTTCTCAGTCGAGAAATTATTTTTCACGTGCGGTGCCGGTGATCCTTATGTCCGTTTCGGATAACAAATATTTCAATCGATCGCTCAAGCATTTAAGTGGCACCGAAATGAGGCACCGAAATCTGCGTTCTGATTCAGTTCTAGTACATACCGGTTACATACATTACATTCGGTACCCAACCCTAGTCTGAATATGCCTATTTCCATACAATATAGTAGGCGAAAACAGTATGTGAAAAGACTATGTCCGAATTCATAGCATTCAAAAAATAGTAGTAGGTGAAAAGTACCCTGATGACCTACCACTACCGCAGAGATTCTGGTGTGTGCATTCGATAGACATTTTACTATCCGAAGCCACGGTAAAGGAGTTATGAATGGCAGTGAAGCGACACTGATCATCACATGACAATGGCAACATGACAAAAGTCAAGCTGCATCTGAAATCATAGATTTATCATAGGTAATCATGGTTTCGGATGCAGCTTGACTTTTACAACTTATGCTATTTCTTTAGGAGGGTCCTGGTCACATATGATATCACCATGTAGCACATTTCTAATTGGATAAACAGATTGCGTTACAACTCACTGCATGTTACAACACTCCCCGCTCGTCCATACTTAATAATTAACAAGAATCAGTTTAAAACCTCAGTGACGCACAATCATGACTTGCTTACTATAAGTGTTTGTATAAATTGTGAAACAAAACAAGTATCCGCAAGTGGGGCTTCATACAATAGACGTCTTACATTGTGCAGTAATGGAGGTCCTGTCTGTGTTTTCAGCCCACTCCAGGCACACAATTGACCCTACTGAGAGCTGTCACATCAACACTCACAATCTGCTTGGGATGTGAAGTGCTTTCAACAGAACCAGTGATAACAGACCAGCTGCGCTGTATCTGTTTAATAACGTCCTTTCTTTCTTTCTGGCTCTATTGTGTTATTCTATCCAGCAACACGCATAAAGAGTACTAATCAATGTTGTTATGCAACTTCTGAATCTAAAGCTCTGGGAATTTGAAATGAATGATATAGGCCCAAAATTATGTCCATCAATAAATGATCTACTATCTTACATATTTAAAAAAAAAATTACATTAAAGGAATAGTTCACCCAAAAATGAAGATTTGCTGAAAATGTACTCACTATCAGGCCATCCAAGATGTAAACGAGTTTGTTTCTCTAGATTTGGAGAAATTTAGCATTGCATCACTTGCTCACCAGTGGATCCTCTGCAGTGAACAGGTGCCGTCAGAATCAGAGTCCAAACAGCTGATGAAAAAGTCCATCCCCTGTTGTCCTTTCACAACAGTGAAAATCCACCAACATATTTGTTTTTAAAATGGCTTGGACTGTTTTCATTTATAAACGGTGCTTGATCTGTGCATATTTCTCTCCTGATTCAAACGTGATGACTTTTTCACTGGAGGAAGCATTATTATGAACTTGGAAGCAATTTGTTTATTACAAACATGCAAATTTCCAATTCACAAGACATTGACTGAAGTCGTGTGGAATCGTGTGGATTCCTTGTGGATTATTGTGTATTTTTATCAGCTGTTTGGTCTCTCATTCTGATGGCACCCATTCACTGTAGAGGATCCACTGGTGAGCAAGTGATGTAATGCTAAATTCTTTAAATCTGTTCTGATGAAAAAACAAACTCATCTACATCTTGGAAGGGCCGACAGTGAGTACATTTTCATTTTGGGGGAAAATATTCCTTTAAGAAGAACAAAGTCACCTTGAGTCGTGAAACCATGCGTCTTTATGGATACAAACTCTCTTGCAGCACACTATTATTAGCATTTCACGCATATTAAGCAAATAAATTATGTTTGCTTTTCATTTTCATTCAGGAGCAGTTAAAAACCAGCTGCACTGATATCACAAACATCAGACTAATCTACTATGGCTAACATGGTTCAGATCTGACCCCTCGTCCTAGTAAATCACCTCTAATGTGTGACTTCACATCACACTTAAATTGAATTCTATATCAAATACAAAATAAATAGCCATCCCAAAATGCCTTAGGATAAGAATAAATAACCTTCGTTGAGGCATTTCCCATTGAACCACCTTTTAAACAACTCTAAACTTGATTAGTTTTTCGAGTGTCCTAAGGGCTTGTTCCAATGACATTTCTGTATATTTCGGGGGCATACAATAAGAAAAACAGGTCTATGTGCACATAAGAATCATATTTCATGTATTCACCTATCTTGATTTGTGAAGTGTCACTTTAGATAACTGGGACACAGGAAGAACAAGCCTAAGACATCTAAGACGAGGTGCATTCAAAATGACAGGACTAGAGAAATCAATTCTTTTGAAGTCAAGATGTGCTTATTATGCTCTGTCTAACGCCCCAGTGGTTGCACAGACCTAAACAGAAAGGAAGAGAAGGAGAGAGAGAGACAGGGAAATCGTGCTTTCACTCTTCCTCAGCTAATCACTGGTTAGAGCACAGCACCTTCTGTGTCTTAATCTACCACCTCAACCACCTGACACCTGCTCTACAGAGTGAACACACGATACTGAATATGTCGGCTTCACTTAGGTCACTTCTGCTGGGTCGCATCTGCTACCCAGACGCTCTGAGACGATACAACACAAAGGCACAGGTGCATACAGGAACACAAGTAACTCCTGTCCATTCAAACTGTCATGTAGTGAGTCTTAACATGAAGTCTGAAAAAAATAAACTTTGATGACAGAGAGAGGTGAGGTATATACTTACTAGTTATAAACTTACACCAGGCAGCTAGTTCTTAGAAAGTTAATCTATAATATAATATAATATAATATAATATAATATATAATATAATATTTTCAGGAAGATCCAAGATTTCCATTTTTGTTTCTATTTGAAAAAGTGTCTTTTTATAAAAATCATAAATATCTGATTTTTAACAATTTACTGACCTTGACACACAGTCATAAGGATCTAAAGGGTTTTTCCTCTTATTCTACAATTGTCAAACGACAAAGAAAATGCTTTCTGCATGTTGGTTACACTTTGCTCTTTGGCGAATAAACATTTTTTTAAATATTAATAATATTGACTTTTATTAATATAGATAATACAAACTAATATAGACTTCTTTTTTTTTTTTTTTTTACAAGCAGACAGTTAGACCACACTGACATTTCACCATATGTTATTGACTGTGTCTCTCAAACCCTACAGAGCTGTCTACCTAGACAGCATATTTAGGTATCATGTGTGCGTGCACACTTTTGGGGGCATCGAAGACGCCTTCCTCTTCACGCACTCACTAAATTCAGCGGATTATGATTTAGTTTTTAAATCTGCACGCGCACCTAGGATGCCCAAAAATGCTGTCTAGGTAGACACCGCACCAGGATTTGAGACATTTTAACAGACAGGAAAGTTTCTGCTGTTACTAAGCGACAGAACGTATTTACAAACTGACATTTAAATAAATCACACAATGAATTAACGCACGTATAACAAATTAGTATATTTAGAAACACATGTTTAAGGCGTTCATTAGTCACAGGGACAATAGTTTTGCATATGTCCTTTGAGGAATTATAATGTCATTGTTACAAGGCTACGACTAAAATGTGGGTCGCAAAAGACTAAAAATATGGGAAACCACGACATGTATTGTATCTATGACAGATGAAATGAATTATATGAACAACATCATAATATTAAAAACGTTCAGTCTTACCGGACGGATTTTCTTTGATGGTGATGAATTACTGAGAAACGTCCTTCAGATGAAGCTCTCCCCGTAGTTTACCTCAGATAAAACATGTAACACCACAAAACTTGAGGATGGGGATGTGAGGACCGTCCTCTATGAATTACTGCCCTTATTCTCATTGACTTGGAGCCCGTGAGTCGGTTTTGACGGGTTTTTAAAGTGGGCTGTAACGAATCTTCAGTTTCCCCGCCTCCGATTGTCTAGACCGAGCCGCGACCAATCAAATCATTCAATGGAATCTTCGTCACACACTGGACGCAACGCTCACTTGAAGCCTGTAGTGCGTGCGCTGATTATAGCCTTGTCCAAATACCCACACTTGCGGTCTTTGCACTTGACCACTTGACTACTTATAAAGACGTATTTCCTGTATTTGGCCCAAGTGTTCAAGTGAGGATGAAGACCACAAGTGTGTGTCGAACTTTTCATTACCTGATGGGACACACTTGTAGTGTTGTAAAAATGCAAGTGTTTACATA